>NC_139592.1:20019186-20314186 GCF_946808225.1 Silurus aristotelis
GAGTTACCGTGTGAATTCTTGCTATTGGAGTTTAACAATGACTGTTTGAAGTTGTAATTTAAACTAACCACTTCGAACAGCTCGGCTTTGTCTGTACACTCCGCCTTGAAGCCCCCCCACCCCCCCCCGATCCCAACACCACTACATGGTACCTCTCTAGAGAAAACGTGATTGTTTAAAACACAGCTTTATTCTCATGAGTGTCACGTCAAGTTTTTCTTTTCTTTTTCGAGCCTGCTGTGCATAACCAAAGCAATAACCTGCGTAATTACAGATACGTGCCCACCAGGTTCTGCTCACTGGAGCGATACCCTGATAACAAGAGAGGAATGACAATGCCAGAGCAGGAGCCCGGAGTGTGGATGAGCGCCAGAGGGAAGAGCTTCGCTCCTGGCAGATGGATGATTCATCCTTAGTACGTCCTTCAGATTGGTAGGGAGGAGTGGAGGCGGGGGCCGATCAGAAGCCGGGCTCGACATGCTCCGCCCGTGACTGCGAGTGACGCCATGCTGTTTGCTCGTTCGCTCTGTGGTCTCAAAGGGTTGGGGGGGGGGGGTTTGAACAGGCCCCCGGAGAGGCAGCTCATCGAGACATGTAATCCAGACGGAATCAGGTGCCTCAACAACGGCGTTTTCATGAACAAGACCTCGGCCTATAGTCGGGCACATGCACTATACATGTGCCTCATGAACAATTTAGTACATGGTACATTTCAACATAGTAACGTAAATTGGGAAAGATCCAAAAAAAAAAAATTTAAAAAAAATAAAAAGAGGTGCTTTTTACTTGTCACATATCATAAGATCAGAGATAACATTATGACCACCACGCTAATATTGTTTTGAGTTCCCCTTTTGCTGCCAAAACAGTTCTGACCCGTCAAGCATTAGAGCAATCAGCAGTTTGAGCTACAGAAGCTCGTCTGTTGGATCGGATCGCACAGCCACCGTGACCCTGTCTCTCCGGTTCACCACTGTTCCTTCCTTGAAACACTTTTGATAGATTCTGACTGCTGCAGACCAGGAAAATCCCACAAGAGCTGCAGTTCTGGAGATGCTGACACCAAGTCGTCTAGACATCACAATTTGTCAAACTCGCTCAAATCCTTACGCCTATTTTTCCTGCTTTAAACACGTCAACGTTGAGGATAAAATGCTGCCTAATAATATCCCACACGTTAACAGGTGCCATGATGAAGAGATCATCAGTGTTCCTGACTTGGTGTACTCTACAGCACAGTGAATATCTGTGAGGGTTAAGGGCCTTTCTCAAGAGCCCAAAAGTGGCAGCTTGGTGAGACCAGAGTGTGAACCCTGAACCTACCTGGAAGCATTGAAAGGGTGCTTTTTGTTTGTTGGTCCAAATATCCAGAACTCTGCTAAAGCCCTCTCCTTTGCACTTCAGAAGAAAAAAAAAATGCTTTCAAGCCAGCATTCATGAGTTGTTTGATACAATTCCTGTATTCACACTTGAATCGCTTTCCCGACACACAAACCACAGCAAAACAAATGAAACAAAAAACCCACCCACACACAATTGGGTTCAAATCCAACTAACTAAATCCTGCATACGTGAAAACGTCCTGAAAGGCAACCCACATTAGTGTAAACTTCTTCTTCTAGTTTTAAGACATCATGTGTAACAGGTGTGCGACTACTACAGGCAATAACACGCATGTTTTCCTGTCACGAAACCCGAACGGAAAATCGGCTGTAGGGATTTTGAAAATTGATCTCTGTACCAGTCACATTTGACCTTGCAGGGACCTTGTAATTCTGTGTAACCTGATGTACTCCTAAGTAAACACGAGTAAATGCTACGGATGGTAGATGAATTCCACAAGTCTGGACCTGCGTGTGAACGGCAACATGGAAAAACAGCAAATCCTATTCCGGAGAACTTTTACACGTTATTTGTGTTTTAGCCGAGAACTGGAGTGAAATTGACGCTTATGGTTTTATTTTGGTTTGATTTATTGCATAAGCTGACGAAGCGCCCGGAGAGTTGCAAGTACAATTGTAACGCTTGGCACCGTTTTGTAATCACTTGCTCCATATTATATAAATAAAATAATTAAATACCGAGTAAATAATCATGTTTGCAAAAAAGACTTACAGCACAGGTACAATTGTATAAGACGTCTTTATATGCGGTCGAACGAAATCCTTACTTCACTTGAACACTTGATCAATCCTCTTTAAAAACTGGGTGTCCACAAATTTTTGAGAATACAGTGTACGCGAGTACTTAAGTCCAACTATAATTATGTTGGTAGTAATGCAAGTTCTCAAGGAAATACGTACGGCATGTATTCAGGTATGTAACTAACCAAATAAGTATGAATTCAGACACCAGGGGGAGTGGGAGCTCAGTGGTTTAGGCTCTGGGTTACTGATCGGAAGGTCGGGGGTTCAAGCCCCGGTATCACCAAGCTGCCACTCTTGGGCCCTTGAGCAAGGCCCTTAACCCTCTGTGCTCCAGGGAAGCCAAATCACGGCTGACCCCAGCCTCTGAGCAAGCGGAGATATGCGAAGGAAGAATTTCACTGTGCTGTAAAGCATAAGTGGCTATTCTATTCTACATTGGTAGTTTATGAGGTGTTTTCGTTTCGCCAGATTAAATACTGGGGATTTCCCTTTCAGCTGCTCTGCTCCAGCTGAGCAGCATTCCTTCATCTAGACCAGAGAAGAGTTGTGGAAAGCTCGTGTCTCCTCGAATGAGACTCTCGCGCTTTAAGAGCCATGTTTGTGCACTTAGACTCTGGTCACGTCTTCCTGAGGGTACTGTAGTGTAGCACTGGAGTCTTGCTTCAAAAAAAAAAAAAAAAAGGAGGCAAACTAAAAAAGGCATAGTGGTCTACTAGCATTAACACTGACCTCTGCTGTCCTGATGTACACCAGAGTTTGGACTGAAAATTCACGTCATTTAGTGATATAAAGGCAAATAAAATGGGACGTTCTCACACTTTATCTGCTTTGTCAAAAATCTTTTTTTTTCCAGCACGAAAAGCAGCTACTCGAGCAGTCGCTGGTGATGTGAACGCTAATTATTTGAAAGGAAGGGCGGAAAGACACGGACGTTTGTTTCTGAATCGAACCCTGAGGACAGTTGAATTCATTGGGGGGGGTCGGAGAGAGAAGAGAAAAGAGAGAGAGGGGCGGAGGCAACCTGGGGCTGAAATCAGATTTAACAGGGGGATTAAAAACCAGGGCCAATGTACTGTTTATAGCAAGGGTGAGAGGTACATCCATCTGAGGTAGGATGCTCTCGTCAAGGGCGTTACTCCACTAGTGGACAGCACTGTTAGATGAAGTACACAAAGCGTGTACTTGAGTTAAAGGTAAAATATGACTGCAGTAAACGTGTGCCTTCAAACATGTTCTTGAATAAAAGTGCAAAAGTATTTGCCTTCATATGTACTTAAATATATATGATATTAATTACGATAATAATATTAATGAGTCAAACACTGATTTATATCTATTAAAATGATCAAGAGCCTAAAAGCCTTCGCGCAAACAAGCACACGGGTGTCGCGGCCAGTTAGAGTCAGGAGTTTCTTCCATCATTTATTCCTCTCAAAAGTTCTACTTGATGTTGAACTGACACTGAACTGTATGTTGGTGATCAGTAGGTAACACTAATGCGCCGATCGAAACAAGTTCATAACAGCGCCCCCGACTGGTGGCTTGCCGAGTTACGTTTTTATCCGCTCATAAACAAAAGGAACGCCTGATTTCGCAAAATGTAGTTGAGTCAAAAAGTTTGATATTTGACTGAAATGTAGTGAAGTGAAAGCAAAAATCTCCCCAAATGGAAATTCCTAATGGAAAAAAAGCCACTTAGGCACAGAAACTAGATCAGATCATTCGTCTGTTTGGGCTCCAGAATGAATCCGTTCCTACCGCGAACGCAAATCTGTAGAGGCACTGAAAAAGCGAAGCGCCTGGCGTCACACACCACACACACATTGACCCCGGAAGGGAGGCCGTGCTGCACTACGAGCTGAAAGCTAAACGAATCAGCAGGAACCAGAACCCGAGCAGAAATAAAGTGACGGAGAAAAAAAAAATAAAAGGAATGGAGCTGTGTTAATCAGACGGTGAGTGTGTGTGTGTGTGTCCTGTGCTTAATTTCGTTTGCTCATCTCAGTCCTGAGACACACGGTAAACAGCCCTAACCCTCCTGCTAATCTAATTCCGACTCCTCCGCAGTACTTTCTCCTTAACTAATACTTTCTCCTCTCCGCTCTGTCTGCAGGAGGAACCTCGGTGTCAGCTCTGAGAGCTAGCGTGTCCCTATCTGTCTGGGTCTTCATTCAGGTGCTGTCTGTTCGAGCGTCGCCTGAGAGACACGGAGCTGACCACAGAGCAGACGCGGAAATAACCGAGTAATCAAACAGTCGGAGGGGCGTGAATAACAGGTCTTGCTTTTTCAGTGGGCATTTTGAAAGACATTTTCAAATGGCTTTTTTTTCAGGTATAAACGCTAATCCGATATTCGTTTTAGTTGCACGCGGTGCAAACGTAATAACCGTGGAGGGTTTTACACAGTCGGTATTGGGGCCAGAACTCGTTTGCTGGTTTTGCTAAGAAATACCCTGTGGACATTTACATTTACAGCATTTGGCAGACGCCCTCATCCGGAGCGAGTTGAGAGTTAAGAGCCCTCCAAGGTCCCAGCTCAAGGGCTCAAGAAAGTTTTACCATTGAGCTACCACTTCCCACCAGAGGGTGTACACTGTAAAATGTACAGTGCAAAAAGTCTGAAACATTTCCTGGTTATGAAGCTTACAGTCTTACAATTGATACTGGCAGCTGGATGGTGCTGGGATTTGAACTTGCAACCTGCTAAACAGCTTCCCAAAGACTGAACTCCTTTGAGGAGAGCCACTGATAGAGAGTGTAAGGTACAGTGACGATGACCCTGAACCATTGTAGTGCATGGTCCCTTGTAGAATAGAATAGAAGTGTGTGTGTGCGCGCACCAATAAGCAGTTTTCAAACAAAAAAATACAACACTAACCTCGGGTCTTCAACAACAACCAACACGACTTCAAGATGGCTCAGAAGTGTCAGCCAGACTCTGGAGCAGAAACAGCAGACTACCTTCTAATTGGCCGATATAAAGAACCCTCCCTCCTGATCGCCCCCTACAACAGCCAGTTTGGTGGTGTCATATGATCGAAGGTTTTTTTTTAATTATTTATTTACCTCAAGGAATTAACAGACTACGAGCGATCGCCTTGCCCAAGCTTTAGGGGATTACATCAGTGTTACAGCGGACAATTTGTCTGCTAAACACAGTCATCTGAAACAAAATACATGGCACAACCAGAAATTTGTCCAAATCGTGCAGCCATTTGCTGTCTGCTGGTAGTTCACCTCTGTCTGTGTCTGTGCCTTTAGAACACAAGAAATCTCAAAAGGAGACAAATCCGAATGACCAAATAAAATGTCTGGGCTCCAGACCGAACCACATCTGGTATCATGTCTGGGCTGCAAACCGAACCATGTCTGGCATCATGTCTGGGCTGCAAACTGAACCATGTCTGGGTTGCCCATTAGTGTGATGCACCTCAATGCTGCAACCATAGTGTGCGCCAACTTTTTACATAAAATGGATACGTTTTTTTTTTTCAACCGCACACCAAATGCTGTATGGATGACATACAACATTTTCAGAAATCAGGAACCCATGGCTTTATGGAAACCCTGATAAAAAAACAAACTTAGAAGAGCGCCGGTCATAAACCTCAATCTGGCACAAACGCAACATAAAACCAAATACTTGTTTGTGTCTGTGTGAATACACTTAGGTAGATCACAACATAATTAGCGGTCACTTTTTTCAGTCCGTTTCCAAGCAACCAAAAGAGGGCCTGGGAAGAACATTAGAGAGCTTGCGCTTGTCCAGTCGGGTAACTAATGGATTTATGATAGTTTTTTTCATATACATTGGTGTCAATAGCGTCATCCCAGATGAGAAGATGAACAGGCACCAGTACAAGCGCCTTGAACACTATTCATATCGTATTCCGCCATTCTCGGCCAATCCTGTGTGCGTTGTGTAATTAGTCGAGCTAAATATGACTAAATCCTCGAATCCTTTCCATGCAGGCGGCTTGCTTTTATGTCTGAAACTTTATTGCATATGCAGGAATACTCCCCTGTCCGCTAAATCTCCATCGGCTCGACTCAACCTCATCGAGCACAATGACCCCGGCTTTGAGAAAATGGCTTGCCTGCCTGCTCGGCACCTAAACCACAGATTCGGCTCTTTAAAGCAGAGGACAACATTTTTAACCTCCTTGGGGTATCCATCATATTTGATGCTTCCAGAAGCTCTGCTTATTGCTAACACGAGCGGAGTTGCAGCGAACGTGGCATGCGGCCTCGTTCCAAACGTTTCTTTTTCGTCTGACCTGAGGCCAGGAGGCGAGGCCTCGGAGGAAGCCAAGAACACCATACACTGCTTTATTACATTCATTACGAGACACACTGACTCGGTTTAGGAGTGCGTATGTAACTCGTAGCTCTATTTTGTTGACCCGCTGCCAAAAAGGCAACAAGGGAGCATGATGGAATGCTTCGTTTTGCTCTTTCGGGTTTTTGTTTATTTAATGCTGACCGTGCTTCACTCTGCTTTTTAATGGTCCTATGACTGATGATGAGTGTTATGCGCAGAACAATCGCCCCACCCGAAAATGGCCCAGGAAGCCTTCTTCCTTCTGTTACTTACCTTCGCTTAAAAAGAAAAAGCATCCGGACGTCTGAAATGCGGATCATCTCCAGCCTGAAACGCTAATGGACCAGTTTCTTAGCCAGCATAACCCACATGTGCTGTCTAAGGGATAGGAGGAACTGGAAAGTAAAGCAACAACACCCCTGGTAACGGTTTGCAGAGTGGGGGGTTCTGGCGGTAATCAAACCGTTTCGAGCCTAAAGAAAAAAAAGAGGGGAAAAAAGGTTTTCTCCAGACCTCTGCATGTCTAATTAATTGCTGGCAGGATGCCCTTGGTGGCAGCATTCTGAAGGGCAAACTCTGCTGACTTTACGCTGATAATGGATGGAATCCTAATTAGCCGCGTTGGATGTTTGCATGAGCCTTCTGCCCAGATATTGATTGAATGAGGTAGCGGGATCTAGACTTTATCTTTAGAGAAAATGCTAACAACGGGCAATGGCGCAAAAAATCACGGAAACATCGTTACGAATCGGAGTCTTTAACGTTTTATTGGTAAGGACATGGGGTTATTTTGAGTCTAGCCAAAGCCATTATCGGCTTGCTCGAGCAGATCTTCGAGCGCCTGGCAGGGAACTTCCAAGGCGGTTAACGACTGCGCCATTGGAACCCTGGTTATTCATTAATTCAACTAATCTAATTAGCTAACCTGCCATTTTCGGGGATTTGGGACGCAGGCTGTAGGAGCATCTACAACTAATTAGTGTCGAGACGCTATTCATTTGAATCAAACCTCAGAATTATACGCATCACATCACAGTCCCTGCCCCGGCCCTGTTTGCTGTGTGGCAGGAGTGTAAATAATGATCAGCACCAGAGAGGGTAGTGACAGGAAGCTAAGCGCCGCCGGATTGTAAAGATGTAGTACACGTCACTAAATATACACTTAGTGCCAAAAGTTTGTGGACACCCCATCCCCACATCTGTATGTGTTAACGGGGTAACACTGGCAGGTGTTTAATTCTGGTGGTGTATGCAAGATACAATTAAAGAATCCAAAAGAATAGGCTGCAAAAAATTGGGTACGCACAGGAGAGGGGCGCCATTACGTGTATTTATTCCTGTATTTACTCCCCCTTTTTTTTTGGGGGGGGGGGGGGGTGGCACCGTTACCGTGCGTACCCCCTCAGCAAGTGTGCAGTTGCACCCCTGGGTATACAAACAGAATGCAACACTTGGAAATACAATCCAGAATGACCACTGAATTCATACTTATGGACGTTTATAAGCATGACACAACACCTTGATGTTGACCGACCTTAATCATCAGACCAAAGTTGTTTGTTTCCCTCAGGAATTCATCTCAAATCTCTGACTGTAAAAAAGACCTACCAGCCAGGCCCTGAAAAACACTCATTCATATTCTTGCGACTTCACCACCGTATATACGTTTCTTCCAGCAGCGTTTGCTTCGCTAACAGGAAGAATTCTCGCCTTTCTTTAGCAAAATTTAGTCTTATTTCCCTGAAGAGCGCTCCCCTTATTTCCTACTGTGCGTTTTCTCCAAATGATTATTCGGCTTTCAGACCAAAGGCTCCTCGACACGGGGTTATTTTCGCTACGCGAGCAGCCGTCTCGTGTCCCGCGCCATATTTCTTTTTGGTGATGCGCCCGACGCTTCCGCTCCACTCCAGATACAATACGAGTGATGAATCCGTTCGAGTCTCATCAATTACGGATCGACATTTGAGGCAAAGGCAATCAGGCAAAGAGGAAAGAACGAACAATGAGACTAACGATAACAACGAGAAGATAACGTCTCCTGCTCGTTCTCTTTTTTGCTTTTTTGTGTTGAGGAAATAGGGTGAAAAACGATCCTCGATAATTCAGGGCATCAGTTCCTCTGAACAAAAAGCACTTTGTTTGCATATTTGGAGTATTTTATAAAACAATCCTGCTAGCTGTTAAAGCTGACGTTTTTACAAACCATAACGGGCTGTGGTCGCGCTCCGGAATGGCGTATTCGATTCCTAGGCATCTCGCCCTGCGTTTGCGGTGCGCGTGCCGGATCGGACTACGGTCCTCGCGAACGGCTGTGAAAGAAAATACCGGAAAAAGAGTAAACACTGGCGTTTTTGCTTTAGGTCCTTAAGCGCTGCAAGGCGGCAAGGCGGCAAGCCGTGCGATTTCAGCAGATTCAAATCAAATAAGCTTGTAATATACCATCCATGCGTTTTCATAAAAAAAAAAAACCCACTACGGAATACATCTGGAACTGCTGTAGCGTGAAAAAACGAATTATCTTCAACTCTTTTTATTTTTTTTTACTAACATTCCATGCTGCTCACTGCTGACACATTGGAAGGCAGCAGCTGATGCTGCTGATGAGGAAGATGATGTGGATAATGACTGGGAGCGGAAATACGTGAGGCGTTCAGGTTCGGCGGAGAGATGAAGCGACTTTTGCGGTTTATTGATGAGAATCTGAGATCATTCTTAAAAGGTTAGAAAATGGTGGTAGCCAGAAAACTGGGTTCAATTTTCATAGCGCTTGGCCATTTTATTTCTCCTTGTGTCCATATTAGGGATAGCTACCTGGTGCTCTCCTGCCTGTGGGGGTCTGGCAGAAGCTCGTCACCTTGCACTGGATGCACCACTTTTCCATGCAAAGAGTTCCTAGTTCACTAGTCAGTTCGCCTTTATCACTAGTGATCATCACATGGATGGATGGATGGATGTCAGAGGTGTATAAACCCAAGTGTGTGTAGTGGAAACAGTTCCAAAATGTTCACCGATGGTGTTTCTTGGTGTTCAGTTCTCTAATCTAGTCTGATGCGCTGACCTGTAGCTTCGTATTATGGACCTGGAGGTCAAATCACTTCATTCGTTGAACGCCATTAAACACTTTCATCGATGTGTTCAACGATGTTGCATAGTCAATGCTTATTTCTCTATCCCCAAAAAAAAAAAAAAAAGAAAAAAAGAGATTGTATCGAGATTCCACTGAATGGTAGGGAGTTTGAAAGAAGCTAGATGGAGATGGAAGAACAGATGGTAGAAATAGATAAGGAGCTAAAGGAATTGTAGTATGCCCTAGCCATATTGTAGAGCTAAGATCAGAGTGGAATTAGATTTATTTTATTATTTTTTTGCTGATAAAATCCATCTTTTTTTATTTTTTATTTTTTAAACAATAAGCTTATAATACCACCCATAACCTCGAACCTCCGTTATAGCGTTTATAGAGGGTGCTAATCGTTTACCGCGCGCCTGTATATCCGGCTCTGCTGTGACATCATTCAATTCAATTCACTAGTTTAATTATTAGCTGTCTGGGAAATACTGTATTTTCATGGGTGGACTGTGAGAAACATTGGCGCATCTGATATACCAAAAAAAATTAAATCTTGTAAACCTGGTAATGCTCACATCGCAAAGGGAAATGAAGCTGACGTGCTGCTTGAACATGATCAGTAATCGTGATCTCCTGAACATAAGGGCGATGTTTACAAGTTCTATAATGTGGCCTGTTCATGTTTTCTCAGTGGAGGAAAGTCCAGTCAGCCGGGAGGACGAGAGCTGCATTTAATGAACCGTGAAGAGTTCAAACTGGAGTCGTTTCAAAGCAGACAGGTGAAGATTAAAAGTATTTTGTGTACAAGTTAAGTACAGGTAGTTCATGTGCCGTGTGTTCTGACGACCCCGTCGTTACCTAAAAAGTCTAGACATGGCCTAGCCAAACAGGAGTCTTAAAGAATTATCAGTATGGTGAAGTTTACTGACATTTGTAAATAATTTAGCAAATCACAGCACATGATTTAGCAAAACAGAGCAATTCACATGACCGTACTGTATAAACTATACGCTATATATGTATGTGGCAGTAAGGGGGTGGAGTATCCGCCGCTAGTTTGCCCGCCTACATATATACAGATATGAGGATTAATTAAGGGCCTTGCTCAAGGGCCCACCAGTGGCAGCTTGGTGGTGCTGGGATCTGAACCGATGATCTTCCGATCAGAAATCCAACCTTTTATTAATCACGCCGACTCAGTAAAGTCATTAATCTGTATGTTTTAATCGGTATGTAACTGTGTGTTACTATGGTTACAGTCAAAGGTGCTGTATACATTCCACTAACCGGTACAACCACACAGTCCAGCCAATCAGAATTGGGTATTCAGAAAGACCACGGTAAACTGTGAGGCTATAAGTCACAATATCAAGGTCACTTCATTGTTCTGCTCAGACAGCAAGTGTTACCTTTTCAGTGAACACAGCCATGAACACATTCGAATCGGTAGGTGAGGAGAACAACGTTGCAGCTGCCACGTCGGCGTGTGCCAGCGGAGCTGATCCGCAGTGCATGGGAAACAGATTGTCCTTGAAGCTCGGCATAAATCAAGACTCGGGGAAAAGACAGAGAAGCTTGTGAGCATCGTTGCTGCCAGGGAAGTGATGCACTTAATTAAGTAGTGTTTGCTGAGGTGGGTGTGCTTTGAAAGGTCCTTAATGGAAAGGTAATGCCACTGAAAAACAAGTTTGTCAGAGGGTGGGGTGGGGGAGGGGGCTGGGAAGCCAAGCGTGATAATGAAAAGAGGTGTCTTTATAGAATGTGGTGGGGTAATATGGCAGCACAATACACCTCGGCCATGTGTGCTCGAGCAGCGCTAGAGAAAGCTCGATGCAATAACGGCTTCCTGGCTTAATGTTCGCTGTGCATCGTGGCAGCCTCACAGTCATTTTCGGTGATGATGGGTTTTGTGTGCCCGGGTGCCCTTTTTGGCAGCACGTCTCCTTTGTGTACTCTGGGAAAAATTTCAGTCACATCTTGGTCTGGTGAGCTTTATACGGGCGTCTCACACACACATATTATATATATATATATATATATATATATAATGTGTGTGTGAAAGGAAAAAAAAAAAGTCTCTTGCACTATAAACAATCGTCCCTTCACCAGCATTCGTTCTCATGTTAACAATATTAAAGCACACAGTCCTCTGTCCTGAGGTCTTCTCCCTTGGAGGAAAAACTCTCACTGAACCACTGGACACCAAAATCAGTTCTACCTCCAGTTATACATCTTTCTACCTCCAACAACACTATTTTTAATTCCACTGATTGCCAGCTTTAGATTGCAAGGCGGAAACTAAAAGTTTCAAGTCTTATTTTGCAACGCGCCAACAGATGGCAGCACAGGGCTGCACGCACAGTCACAAGGAGCACCGACCTTCATAAGTCAGTGTGCCGAAAGACATCGTCCTGTGTGCATTGGGAGCGGTGCGACTGGCCACGTGCGTTAGCGCGTCTGCTATTCTGACCACGTGAGCACCCAGTCACCGAGCTCTCCTCAACCAGAAGATGAAGATCTGGCTCAAAGGCCGCCGTTTTGACACCAATGGAACGAATGATTTCGACAAAATGCACTTTATCGATCTGTTGAGAGGAATGTAATTTATTTATTTATTTATTAATATTATTTTAATTTATATTATTTTAGTATAATCCTCGGGTCTGCTCTTTCTGAGAAGATTAATCAAGCATCCTGAGGTACAATACAAAGTAATGAAATCGTTTCCTGTTTTCTAAACTCGCGACACCGTGTTAAGGCACGCCAAGGCCAGTGCTTATTTGCACAAATTGCGTCCCCTCTCGTCTAGTTTTTCACCTAAATGACGGCGTGTGTCTCGTTCCTCGCTTCTTTTTAGATGATGTACACAAACAGACCTCAGCTGGGCACCCTGACGCATCTCCGGTAGCAGCTAATAAATTTTTTTTTTTTTTTACGGGACTCACTGTGGGTACACGCTTCGGCTGCTCTTAATACAACTGCTTTTCCCCTTACAAGCACGTTTTATTGCTTAAATTACCTACAAGATCTGTTAAAGCACAAAAATTACAGAATGCAGTGGAACCTCTGGGATGGGAGCAGATCTGTGATGCTGGAAAGAAAAAAGAGAAAAAAAGAAAAAAAAAGAAAAAAAAAGCTCAATAATGTGGACAAAATAAATATATATAAAAAGCTCCTGCATTATTTATGCTTGTTGCTGAAGCACATCTGTTGCCCATGTGACATTAAAGCAATATTTATGTTGTTATATGCTGTTATACAGTTTCATTAAAATATTATATAAAAAAAAAAAAAAGAGATTTCCTTCTGTTTGCTCAAGACGTTCACCTCCAGACTCCAGATCATTTTAATTGGAGACGCTCATTCATGTAGATTTTTCATTTTGAATAGTATTTTTTGAGAATTATTTTTTTTTTGTAAGAAGATATTAATTACGCATTTGAGGAGGCTCAAGTTCCAGAGTTTCATAAAGTAGAGACGAAAAATTAAGCTGATGGTTTTGTGCTTCTTTTTTTTGTCTTGTTGACAGGAAAAAAAATAAAAATCGACAGACATTTCTATTGCTGCTATGATGTGACTGATAGGAAATTTACAAACTTGAAGACATTCAAAAACATGACATGTAACCATACATTGATCAGCACTATATGGACAAAAATATGATGGGGACACTACAGGGACGTGTGACTTTTCCAGCCATATGTGGTTCTTCTCCAACAATGTTGCTGTTCAGAGACAGTGGCAATGATTAAAAGACAGGAGGCGGAGCCGAAGGTAGCAGAGATGAAGATTTTCGAAGGTTTTTGTTGAGAGTGACAATGATGGACAGGATTAGAAACAAGTTCATTAGAGGGACAGCGCATGTAGGACGTTTTGGAGACAAGGTGAGAGAGGTGAGATTGAGATGGTATATGGGGTATATCGGTAGGAGAATGCTGAGGATGGAGCCACCAGGAAGGAGGAAAGATGAAGACTAAGGAGGAGGTTTATGGATGTGGTGAGGGAAGACATGCAGGTGGGTTGGCGTGAAAGAGGCAGATGTAGAGGACAGAGGGTAATGGAGACGGATGATCCGCTGTGGCGACCCCTAATGGGAGAAGACGAGAGAAGAAAGAGAAGATGCGGTTCTTCTCCAAACTGTTACCACAAAATTGGAGGCACGCAATTGTATAGGACGTCTTTGGATGCGAGAGCAGGAAATGTTCCCTTCACTTGAACTAGGAGACTTAAACCTGTTCCAACATGACAATACCTCTGTGCACAATGCAAAGAAATAAAGATATGCCTTGAAGATCTCCTGCTATAGAACTCAACCCTATTGAACACCTTTGAGATGAACTGGAACGCTGACTGCACCCCCAGGCCTCTTTACCTCACCTAAGAGGAGCTGAATGTGGAACGGGAAGTTCAAAAAGCACTTACGAAATCCTATTGAGTTTTGCTTCATGTCGGAAAACTGCAATCACACGATTTTCTTACGTGTAGTCAATAAAAAGGCCTCGAGCATTCCTGAGAATTCCACACTCTATAACCTGCGAAGTCTCGAAGAATCCAGAGCCACATTTCCTCTAATGAATGTGCCTTATTATTATTTGTTTTTGAAGCACTTCTAGTGTTTAGGATAAATGCTCTGCTAGTGCTTTAGCGGATACCTTGGATAAACACGAGAGGGACTGTGCTACTTTGTTTTCTTTTGCTAGATGCCGGTTTTTCCACTCGTTCTAGACTGTTCTAGTTCGCCTCGCGAGGACGTGCTGCGACGAGCCATAAAAACGGGTGCTTGCGTGCGCACGTGTGCATGTGGAAGCCGTAGTCTGCTACGTGTTTGTTTGGTTAAATCTGCGCTTATCACCTACGAAAACGCAGAGTGCGATATTATTGCTGCGATCGTTTTCCCTGCTTCGTGCTCGGAATCCGCGACGGACACGCTGGAGTGAGACGATGTATAAATCAAAGTCGCACGTAAAGCGTGTAAAAATAAAAATAAAAATGTATAGAATAAAAAAAATCAAGGCTCGCTACGAGGCAAAGCGAAAATCGTTTCTCCTGCTCGCGTACGCTTATTGATCATCTCGAATGCTTTATATAGAGTGGTGGGCCACACTTCCTCCACTTCCTCTGCCGCAGGCCCCGGCCGCACATTCCTGAGCATTTACAAAAGTGCACAGCAAACAAAGTGAAGCCTTGGAGGCCCTGGAAACAAAGCTTTCATTGTTTTGCCTCAGCTTGAGAGACACACTGATTTGAGTCTCACACACACACAAACTAAATACACAAATGCGTGAAACCAGATTCTCTGTTCGGGATCTTCAAAGGCCTCGGACAAAACATTTATGACTAATATCAAACGCGACTAAATGACATTAGATATTGACATAAAACAAAACAAAACAAAAATTAAGAATGGACCGAGTTTGACAAAACCTCCAGCTGCCAGATGCCACAGGATGAAAGGAACAAAGTACAAAAAAAGGTTTTTGTAAAGCTGCACAACAAATCCTTAAAACACATTTAGTCATAATTATGTATATAATAATTGCGTATGTAATAGTATAATATAATTATATAGTATAATAATGTTTGCATAATCAACAGTATATTACATATAAGGGAAAACTAGCTAGAGAATCTTAAGCTTAAGCTTAATTCTGCTTAGCCAGTAAAATCAGTCATTAAAACCATTGAGAAGTAACTTACTAGCCGGTGAAATCAGAAAGAGAATTGCTAAAGAACATTTTTTTGGTAAAGCAAAAACAAAACAAAAAGAAATCCCAGCTCGTTCTTAGCGGCTGGCTAGTTAGCTAGCTAGCACATTTTTCAAAATGAATTTTAAAATCTCTTCATATCGATGTAGGAAGCTGCGGTCAAAGCACAACAGCAGCCATATTACAGCACCAATGGAGCACACAGGGTTAAGGGTCTTGCTCAGGAGCCCCAAGATTGGAAGCTTGGCAATTCTGGGGCTTGATCCCCCAACCTTTTGAGCAGTAACTCTCAGCCTCAACCACTGAACTACCACTTCCCACATGCCACCTTGCTATTCCCTTAACAATGCAGCAAAAGCATCTCAGTTTGTTTGAATTCTAACTCTACTCCTGCAGGTCTAGGGTTCTGAAAATTTATCACCAAGACTCGTTTGTAAGCCCCTTCAGTGCCTGACTTGGTTGCCACAAACAGGTCGACGGGGAATAACACTTTTTAGCGATAGGGTTGAAGGTCCAGAGCACCCACAGGCAATCAGTGGGAAATGGCAGCAGGCTTGTCGGAGCACGTTAAACGCTCGCGTGTAAAACCCTTCTGCCTTGCTGTGCGCCGTTGCATCGATGTGACTGATTAAACCAGTCTTCCAGCAGCCCCATGAAATCATCTCATCTCTGCACATCTGGCCTTTCTAATGGAGGGCCCTATGCTGCATATAATGGCCAAGGAGCCTGGATAGCATGGAATCTCCGACAGCTGAGGTCACACTATTTCGAGGCTTAGTTAGGCTGGTTCATGAGGCCACGCTCTCATCAAGACCTAAAATAAAAAAACAAGCTTTGGAGAGGGGTAGAACGGATCGTGCAGACCTAATCCAAAATAGAAAACGGACGAGTTTGGCTTTATGAGGCGGAGGAATCACAATGTCACAAAAAATCTTAATATTTTATGCTCATGGACTCTGCAAAATCGTTCTCATTACCAACCCTTACACCCTCAGCCCATCTACAGGAAACCATTACCACTTCATCCTCACGAAGGAGTGACAAAGTTCGATTGACTCCGGGAACCAATCGAAGAATAAACATAAGAGTTTATGCGGGTCAGTCAATTAAATACGCCTTTGGGAGAGCCATTCAATTTAGTTTCATCTCTGTGGCGTATTGAACAATTGATATTGTCACTTTGGATGTAGATTTTGATCACCCGAGCCGAGGAAAGAATCCTTGAACAGGAACCAGATTTGAAAGGAAACCAATCAAATATTTTTCTTTACAAAGGTATAGTATAAGGTCACATGGTACTAAATGCTCTATTACATTACTGTGACTCTAAACAGTTTTGATAAGAACAGCATTTTTTGTTGATTTACTGAGGCAAGAATAGTGCAAATCTATAGAGGGTCTACGTGGGATAAAAGAAAGAAAGAAATGGTGGTCTCGGGCTGATATTTTTCTACTCATGTATGAATAGTCTTTCATCAATGAAACTAGATACTTCACTTGGTCACTTATGTGTACACGAGGTGGTATCAGTTTCGAGACGAGTTTTGTAACACGCCAACAACAATTCGAGCTCTGACAGTTCCTCAACCTCAGCTACATCTCTCCAGTTCCATACTGCTTCCAACAAAAGAAAGTTTAGTATTTTATATTAAATATTTTAATATTTAAGTATATATATTTCTATAGCATTGTAATTGTTTTTTTTTTTTTATATACAAAGTGGTATCAAAAAGTGTGGAGACTAGTCTTGTAAATTGCCAACAGATGGCAGCACAAGGCTAGTCTCACAGTCACAGGGAGCGCCAACCTTTATAAGTCAACCTGTCCCTATAAGGAGCAGTGCAACTGGTGCTATTTCTACCACGTTCATTACCATGTTAGCAAATACTGACCGTGGACTCTTCTCGTCAGATTTGTCTTCTGCCGACACATTTTAAAAGTGGCAGGAGTCTTGAAACTTTTTTGATACCACCTCGTATATAAAGTGTTTGGCGGAGAACTACTTGGAGGCAAACTTGCATTTTTAATCATGCCAAACGGGAGATGACATCATGCCTAAGCCTGTCTGTAATACAGAAATATGAGTTCGACCTACCCAAACAGAGATGCCTATGTGCTTAACCGGCTTAACCTGAGAAAAACCTGGATGGAAGCCAGCTAAGCATGTGAGCCAATAGATTGGTTTAGAGGTCTTCAATCTTTTCCTGAAAGGCCGGTGTAGCTGCAGGCTTTCATTCCATGCACTTGTTTAATCAGTTCATCTTAGGCCCCAATCAACTATCAAGTGCGCCTCCAATTTGGCAGTAATGAAAGCCGGCAGCCACACTGGTCCATTGCAGATAAGAGTAAAGACTGCTGGATTGGCTCCAGGGACTGTGTGGTAAATCCTGGGCCTTCTGCAATCGAGAGCCATTCCCAATTCATTTGCTCATCACCACACAAGTTTCACCAAATCATCAAAATTCCAACTTGATGACCAGCTATGACGCTACGAGTTTTTTTTTTTTTTTTTTTTTTTTTTTACCTGTTTTGGTTTTGGATATTTTAAAGCAACCCACTGAACCTTGATGAACTTTCCCCAGATTATTGGCTCAGCAAACACGTTCAGGGTTAATAAGACACAAGTGTACAAAAGCGCACTTTGCAAATCTGCCGGGAATCTGATTACTGCTCGATTGCCGTATGTAGTACATAAAGATCTTGTTTTATTCATCCAAGCTCTTGATGTCCCAGTTTGCAACTTTCCTGACAGCGAAGAGCTGTTTGGCTCAGAGCTCTTTTAAAAATCCACTGGAGTTTGTTTTTTTTTGTTTTCCCCTTCTTCCAGGAATACACAGAGTGTAATGATTGTTCCCACAGGACCTGAGCTGCTCAGTGGAGCCTGATGCTGCTGAGAGATAAGTGACAACAAACGTGCTTGTACGGCCATTAATTAAAGAGTTGGGGGAGAGAAAGTGACATCCCAGGGACCTACCTTGGACAAACGGCCTTCGTTTAGTTATAAGGCAATGACTCTTTATGTCGCAAACCTACAGGGAACTCATTTTAAAGTTTGAAAAAGATAAGGGCGTATTATGTGCCGGATGTAGATAAGTATAAGATTGTAGCCTATTAACACCACTGATATAGTGGCGTAGATGCTAAACAAGGAAACGCATGAATAATACATGATGTTTGTGATTGCAATGAGGACAAAGAATTTTTCCCATAGGGTTCGGGAAGCACGTTTGGAAGCAGGTCTGAAATCATGGACAAACATTTTCTCTATAAACAGGGTTTTCTTTAGACCTTTAAGACCATTAAGAATCACGCCATCAAGAAGCAAGCCGTAAAAAAGTTTTTTTCAAGCCAAGTATCTCTAAACTCCCCCAAAGCTGAAAAAAATAAAGTCCATTTTACATTATTGGTTGTTGCATGTTGGACCATTTGTAGTCGTTTAAGACCTGCCATAAATTAAAGACCTAAAACAGCATAGGTCTTCAACTGAGGGTATGCTACACCTAGGGGACCCGCCGTGGTACTGCAGGGGGTCCGCTAATTAATGTCCAATCACTTAATTTCTTTTTAATAAAATAAAATAAATAATGGGTCAAAACATCAATGATCAAATATTTTATTTAAAAAAAATTATAATTACTACATTAAAATTCTATTAAACTTAAAGCTGATGTGTGTGTGTACATGTATAATAGTCCACATGATAGAAAAAGTCAAATGGATGAAAGTCTATTACAATAAAAGACGACTAAACAACTCAATAAATTGCAAAATATGTTTGTTTTGATGCATAAATCTTGAAAGATTTGAAAATATGATGCATGTACAACAACAAAGGTCTAAATGTCTTCACATAATATAACTGGCGTAAATTTATTGGTTTCTATGATCAATGGCAATGTTTGACACACATTGAATGGGTGGGGACCTGGCCCGTGTTTATATCGTCTAAGGGGTCTATGTTAAAAGACCCCTGTAGAAGAGAAAATTGAAAACTTGTTTAAAGCCTAAAGTTTTTTAGTTTTTGCGACTCCGTGGAAACCCGGATTAATGAAAACGGACACATCAAATGAGTTCGTATTAAAATATCTGTCATGTTTCTGTGACTGCAGGGCAAAATATCTGTTCCGGTGACGTTTTCTTAAACATAAGCGACAGCAATCTGGTTTGTTTTCTCACACGCCATTGTGCAGTAATGCCAATGCCATATTTATGACTCCAGAAGGCAAAGCAGCCTGTAGAAACTGATTCATCATCATCATGTTGATAAAAGATGTTTCAACTTTCAAGAAAAAAAAAAGTCTTTAAAAGTAAAAAGAAAAACGGAACTAAATCCATCTTAAAAGGAATTTTTCTGAAATCTGGGTGACGATGAACAGTTTCCTACAACGCCGCTCTCATGTTTCATTTAAATTTGCTTCTGAAACACGAGTCGAGGTTGTGGAACTTCAGCTGAAGATTGGAAATGACAGATACTTGGCTCGGAGTTTTCTCGCAGTGCTACAGCACTATTGAGAATGTGGCGCTGTAGACAGCTTGGAGGCTTGGAGTGCCGACAGATTTCTTGGATCGCGTCTCTCTGAAAACACTCGGCGTGCCCTATGGAGCTGATAAACCCTGAGCGGGACGATCGGATCGGGTTCGTTTCTTGCGAAAAACAAAACAAAACAAAAATTACAAGAACAAAAAGGACGTGGATGCTGCTACATAAATAGCGCGTGACTCCAGACCTGCGGAGAAGAAGTGTTATTCTTTTGCAGGAGGATCTGCAGGGAGTCGACTTTTCAAAACCAGGAAGGAAAAAGCTTCCAGAACAATCAGAAACATTCCTGATTACAGGCTTGTGCTGATCGCATTAAGTAACCGTTAAACACTAGATATGAAGCCTTGGGGGACCTGTTGAATGTGGCGGTCACGGTCAAGCGGACAAATATAAGTTCCCTGCTGTTGACACACGGAATTCAACTCGAGGCTTGGGGAATAGCTGGGCAAATGAATCACGGAATAATGCAAGAACAGCTAAGATGGCAGAACCCCAGAGCCATCTTAAGAAACAACATTTCTAGTCAACAGTCAACATTTGCAGTTCATGAAATTAGCGGTGGACAGAATTTAAGTCAATTTAATTCGTTACTGTACTTAAGTAGTGAAGAAGTGGTTCCATTTGGGGAGACTTGAACTTCAAAGTCTTTCTTTTTACTACATTTTTGCAAAATCTGTTGTTTCTTTGTATTTATGAGTGGGGAAAAAAGCCAGAATAAATCATAGTACGTTGGATACTTCAGTACATTCGAAAGCAAATACTTTTACCGGAGTCAAATTTGACCTCGTGCATCTCTTTAACTCAAGTACATGGTTTGTGTACTTCGTCCACCGCTGTATTAATTACTTGAAATATATGTCAGACAACTAATAGTGTTACAGGGACCTGAGAAATACATTCAGATGCTGAATTATCTGGGGTTTGGGTTTTGCTAATAGCTCATAATTCACCTAAACACTATTTATTTATTTACTATTTAACCTTAATTAAGTTGTTAAATATCATGTAGGAAAGGAGAGAAACAAACCTGGAAGTTTAAAACATTTTTCTTTTCACATCCAAAATGACAAAAGAAACGGAATGTATACAGGAGTAATCGGTACATAGTGGGAAATATTAAAACATCCCCATGTAAAAGGATTTCTGTGGCAGCTCCAGTGCCTGTTAAAAGTTTAGAACCTCGACTTTTGTCGAGTTTTTTTTTTTTTTTTTTTTTTTTTGACAAATATGCATGTGGAGAAGAATGTACGTAAGACAGAGACTATGTTAGCAGACTGCCTCACCCCCGCAGTCAAACATGGGGGTGGAAAGTTTAATGGTTTGGGTTTGTTTTGGAGCAGGGAATGTTGGGAGACTTATTCTGGATGAAAGGAAAACTGAACCAACATGTCAACCATTCCATACTTTACAATCTGGACTGGTTTGTTATGTACGGGGCTGAGTCATTGATTTGACCCTAATCAGCAAAGCCCACAAGGTTTAAACCTCTTAGTTTCTGAAGCAGGTGGTGTTGGACAGAGTGTGGACAGAAGGCCTGGAAAGGCTGGAAGCAGCAGCTAATCAGAAGACAACAAGTACAAGGGCAGCGCTGAGGTACAATTATAGATGCCATGCTTCATTAGGCCTAACACGGGTGCATATGTCCATGCTGCTCCTGACTCCAAATGATCTCAATCATATCTCACTCGCTAAGGCATATAGGACACGCGGTGCCTATGATGCCTTTGCGCCACTACTACACCTTTAAAATAAAAATAAAAAAATCATGATTTCACGCTCATTATTATTCATAATACCATCACGACTAATTAGTACAATTATATTCAATATCAAATATTTAAAATCGATCAGGTTTGAATTTTTTTTTTTTCTACAGCATAATTAAATCAGTTGAGGGAAAAACAAGCTTGTAGAATTGCAATAACAAGGTTAATGAAGGTCAAGCAGCTTTTTTTCATGACACAAGTAAAATAAAGCTCACGGGGGGGGGGGGGGGCATGACACATAGCTAATGAACTGAGTGAAATAGCGAAATTAATCGCTTACGCATAATTGTCTGTGCGTGCTGCGTATACGTAAATATTTTAAAACGATTAAACCGGAATGACACGCAATCAGTCTATTCCGAAGGATTTCACGTCCCCAAATAGCTTCTTAGCTCGGTTGTCTCCATTTTTAATGAAGCGTTCTCGAGTAATGAGTGCCATAAAACACGCGGTGGGTCTTGCTATACATACAGATTACCGTGCTGCTCTTTGTCCTTGAAGAGACACAAGAAGACTCTCATGGACAGGACGTCGAGGGCGTTCTTTTAAATGGAAAAGGATCAAAGGAGAGATTTCCGTACACAGGATTTGTATTCCCTGCATTTCGAAATTCACTGTGAAAATGTTCCAGTTATTGTACCTTTTTTTTTTACAGCCTCCTGTTGAATCTAAGGAGAATGGCATTTCTTTTAAAGGGGTAATTGCTCACAAATGTCAGGGTACATGGCCTTGTTTTTTAATTAACATCAGTAGCATTGCTGGTTAAACAAAACGTGTTTTTTTCTTCCGTTCAAATCAGCAAGTATTTCCTTCTCTCTCCCTTTCTAATGAATGTTTAATTGTTTGGAGGTCTGGTCAGAGAAAGCCAAAGCATATGAATGACCCCACTTTTATCCTCATCAAACCATTAACTCTCGTCTCGCAACACTACGGAGACGAAGGCGTGTCCTGAGAGTGGCATAGAATATAGATTGACATGGCAGAGGTAGAGCTGCATCTTCCTGGAGACAGAACAGAAAGTTTTATTGCATGTTTTCTCTTCTTTTTTTTCTGTTTGTGACAGGGCCATGTGTTAGAAGTCAGGAGGCACTTCAGTAAATGTATCATTTGCTGTCTGTTTGAGCTCAAGGAATAAAAGTGACAAATGAAATTGCATAGTATCATATTTTTCCATTGAATCGCATTGTGTTGAATCGAAATCGGGTCGCACTCCTTCGCAAGCTGCTTCATATGCATCTTTAATGTATCGTTTTCTTGGCTGTGCATCGGTTATAGAAATGCACATCCCTATTGTACCTTCATTGTCTTCCTTAGAAAATATCTTTGAGCTATTTGAGGCATCGCAGAACAGCAATGGCACAAAGATGAAACGTTCCAGATGACGACAGAACCGACCGCCTTCATGTAACACGATGGACAATTGTATGAACGATGCCAAATCGTGTTTTCTTCTGTGTTCCATCGATCGGCTCGGGTATCTGCCGTGGAACAGGGATCAAAATCGATGTCTGTGTCAAAGGTATAAGTGGCAGGATGGGTTTTCGTCCAAGCGACGACTAAATATCTTGTAACGGACAGATGAGCGGGGGATGAAGCGAAGGAACGGGTGAGTGAATGGGCAGGCAAAAATGGTGATTAGAGAATATCGATCGGTTGGGCGTGCGGCAGGGATTCATGCGGTGACTCATTCGGGGTTGTTCCCTCGAGGCCGAGGATGAATAGTCTGTCTGCAATTTAGAGGACACAATGATCAGATGAAGTGTCCAGAAGAAAGTCTGAGTAATGGCGAGTAGACTGAAGACTTTGCCGTCAATAAGCTGAGGAGTGCAACCATGCTGAAATGAAGACCCCACAATCGACTAGACACCATTAATAATGCGCTATATTGGTTTCGTTTGAATCTAAGGCAGGGAGACTATTGAATAAGGCTGGATTCATTTTCTTACAATCAGCTCGATGTGATATTAGGCAAAAAACAAAAAAAATGATTATCTTAGCTTCAACAGATGGCATTAGAGATGATTACACAGCTGAGAAACGGAGTGTGTTTTGTCAAAATGTGACTGATTTCATTATACCAGTCTTTCTACAGATAAAGTTTTACCAGAATTCTAGTTCACATTCTGTAATCCTAAACAAATCCTATTAGGGCAATTTGAACCCGAACGTCACCGACTCTTGAACCCAGACTTGCCAACATCATTTTGTTCATCCATAATCCGATGTGTCAATAATGAGCATCAGGTCTACTGAGCACCTAATTGGCACCTGATGAGTTGCATTTGCATGCCTCAGTTCTCTGACCTCACAACCTCCCACCCCTTGCAAAATGGACAAACTCTTAATCCCCCTAACAGATGCTTTGCCAGCTGACCACCCAGCATCCCTGCTTCCCCATTCCCTTCATTAACCCCCTAATCGCCTGCCAAAAAAAAAACTCCACAAACGAAAACATGCTTTTTTTGTTTTTTGGATGAACTCTCATTATCCCTACTTTTAAAATCTCATTGTGTCACCACATTGAAGGACCAGAACATGCGCCCTGGGTTTTCTCATTTACTGACACCGGGGGTGGGGGGGGGTGGGGGGGGGGGATTTGGCCGTGGAATTATATTAACAAATATAATGTTTGCGATGTGGGTCTTGTGCGAGATCAATAGACAAGATGATGCCAAGTGTCAGGTTGGACATCTAAATCCAAGAACCATTGACTTGTCTGAGAGGCCCATTTTTCACTCAGCTGGTCATAATGCTGTTTGGTCAGCAGCAACAGATGGATGGACGTTTTTTTTTTCTTGCCTGGATATGAAACAAAGTTCCAAGATCTCTGGGTTGTTTTTGTCTGGGCAGAAGTTTCAGAATACCGTCCTTCTAGTTTCCCAGTTCCCAGAGAGAGTGCATCCCAGCATCATTCCAAGTCCTAATACCCTGACGTACACTCCAGTTCAGCCACAAAGCGTTGCAGAAGGGTAGAAGACACTGAGGCGACCCGAACTCCCAGTCTTCAGAGATTCAGGACCATCAAGCTCTGAAAACCATCTTAAGACTGGCTGTATTACTGAGTGCCAAGCCGCCGGCAAAACACAATAAATGTTCAAGGAGGGCCAGGAATCGCAGGGGAGAATCACAGCCAGAACGACACCAAGCTTAGTCCTGAATTTAGATGAGTGTTGTAGTATTACAAATTGTCGAACCTTCAGCAACAAAGCAAGGCCAAAGACGCATCACAGAAAAGCTGAAGCCACATCCTACTGTAGCCATGCGAACATGGCAGCCATGTATGGTCTTCAATAAATTTTGATTTTTAGAGCGATTTTATCAACATTGTCTCAAAGCAGCCTTACTCAGATGAAGCAGTGATAAAGAATGTATCATTTCTCCCGTATAATTCATAAGTTTGTCCCTAACGAGTGAGCCGGTGGCGACTGGGGCTGTGGAGCGAAAACTCCCCGAGATGGCATGAGGAAGAAACCTTGAGAGGAACCAAACTCGTCATCTGGGTGGCACAGAATGTTCGTTCATCCCATTTTCGTGTTGTTGAGGTGTGCAGTGACGGGTGATTAAATGCAACCTGAGGTTCATTGTAGAAGACTGTTGACATTACAGTCGAAATCCATCCTCAGAGCGTTGGAAATAGAAATCGCACAGAGACTTTGGCTAAGAGCAGAAAATGACCAATTATCAAGCCATCGGTTGCACAGCAAGATGTTCGCATGCAACTGAGCTACTGTGGTAACGCAACAACTCTTATGCCCCCCCGAGTGATGTAGAAGACTGCCTTTGAAACCATTTTCTTTCTATTATCCACATCTGTAGCGACAGCCTTCATTACTGCCTACTATTAATTATCATACAGGCATAAAAAAAAGGTCCCTTGGTAATAGATACGACAAGGCTGCTGTTGACAGCTGGCCTAGGGCCTAGCATGAGTGATGACGCCGAGACCATTCTCTCCGAAGCGGACTTCTGCAGCAACCTCTTTTCTCCTAACACGTGGGGCATCACTCTTTTGAGCAGACCCTCTCACTTCCGTAATGAAAGCTGAGCGCAATTGTGCGGTGAGAAAGCGAGACGAATAAGAGCTTATGACGGTGTCCGGGGATTGCGGCATGACCCTTTGTCTGTGAGGCCATGGGAAGGAAATCAAATGGCCTGCTGATGAAGGAGATTGGGAATTGCTTAGAGGCATTTGTACCCAGTGACACGATCTGTGCTGATGGATACATAAAAAAAAAAAAATATTTGACCTCTGGGAGGCGCTGCCATTTTTAAACATTTTCACCTGTATGTAAAAAAAAGGAACTTTGTAGATACAATGCTATAAAGGACACAATTCAAGAGCAGGCAATTGGTTATAACCGGTAGCTGGGATACGTGCTCACGTGACAGCAATTGATGAATGTAAACGCTCTTCGCTCGAGTAAATGAAATTATTCATTCGTCCGTCGAGTCGCTCGCGATTTCGCCAGCGCGGGTATTAATGCGCAAATTTGACAGATTTATTGATAATCGTTTCCATTCTTCGCGCTTGAGGCTTGGCTCAAGCTTCTTGGCAGACTCTCTGAAATACGAGGTAGATCCATAACAGCCTATTAACTAAAGCGGTTTGTACAACTGGCTGTTCCGACTTCCTCACGTTGCGTGCTGCCAATATTTGCTCGTAGTATGTAAACATTTGTGAGCAGTTCAGGAGAAGTCTGGAAGGTTCTTGAAATACTGGCATCACTCCAACCCGAGAGCTAAATCAGAATCAGAACCCTGCAGATCAACTTCAAGCTGAGCACCGCCATCAAACTTGGAGAACCATCTGAACAGGTTTTTGCAAGATTCCTAAAGCATGTTTTATTGTTTGGGTTTTCCCCCCTTTTTTTTCCTCTTCCCTTCTCTATCTATCTTTTCACGTTCCCAAAGAGTATTGGGGCAGGACTCTAAATTCCATCATGGCACTTTAGAATGTGATTCTTCAAGTCCCATAAGGTGACAATAGTTCATAGGACATAAACATTTGTTTCCTCGTGATCGGTACTTCATTTTCCTGTGTAATCGACATAAGAGCGTGTTCTTGACGCAGCATCATGGATAAGAACCGTGACCATTCACGAGGACACAATGATAATGTCAAGTTCAAGAGAAAACAAGAAAGAAAAAAATAAATATTAGTTTAGGACTTCCATACGAAAAACATATAAATAAAATAGCATTCATATATTTTGTTCTTATTTTTTATAATAACCCATGCAGTTTCCGATCGTGATAGACGACTCTTAGTGAAGGCAAAGAAGACATTACGATAATACGAATTAGAAGTAATGCAGCACTGAAATGACTGTCTCCAAAATAAAAACGAAGGGATGTTAATGTTTACCCCTCTCTCCAAACTATGGACACCATGACAGTGCTTGCAGGCTTGAAATCATTCCTCATGGTTGGTTCTGACCCAAATGTGGCAGTAAAAGCAAAAAATAAATAAATTAAATTAAAGCTTTTTTGGTCAACCAAGAACATTTTCCAATAGAGTAAAGTGCTCCTGAACTTTTTCTAAACTATTTCTATGACAATATTCAAAATCAATCACAGCACTAATGGCTTGGAGGACAGGCTGTGGCTTTTGTCGAGTTGCTGCCAAGCACATGCCTCCCAAATACGGCTTTCGCTGTATAGTAAAGCGGCGAGTAAAACCCAAACGTGACAATTCGCTGTGGCCGTACTAGACTGATTTAATCAACGTTTGTTAAAAAGACAACTGAACGGCGTGCCGAGGACCCGGCTGTGCCTCCATGACCTCACCTGTGGCCTTATAGATTACGATATCCCAAAGGCAAACCAAGTCAGGCGAGGGCCAGGAGAAAGGGTCCTTTGGCGCCTTGTTCTAATTGTACCGCGTCTCTCTCGAAACCCCCCACTTCCTGTTTATAGAGAGAGCAAAGACCCGGCACGGACAGGAATAAACCTATTGTTCGACGAGTTTGTTGGAGACGAGGCTATTCTTTGTTTACTGTGTCCCGGTGGACGAGCAGGATGACGACACGGTACACAGTGTATGGGAGAAAACACAACAGGGTGTGCTGTTCTGGGAAAATAATCTAATTCTTGGTGATGTGATCGTTTTCCACAATGTCCGAAACTGTTCTATTACCACGACGACCACGATGGATTAACCAAACAGTTTTTATTCGTTTAGTGTTCTTAAGTTCTCACAATTACTTCATCTCTTTCATTCCTGTGGAATGGGAGATTTTCCCATAGTGCGGAAACTAGGAACTCTTTCGAAAACCCTTCAACCATCAACTACATACATTTTTTTAATCAGCACGTCGAGTCCCTCTAAAACACGCCATCAGAAAGTGTTCTTTATGTTCTCTTTAATTGCATCTGTTTATGCGCGTTCTTTCAAAGACGAGGACAAACCGAGTGGCGTTCCGAAGCCCTTCATGTGCACTATAATGTAGCCTCTCCCAATTAAAGCAGCAGCGTCCCGACAGCATGCAATTTGCATTCTTTAAATTTAAGGTTTGTCATTCATTCCACAAGGACCACCAAGGAATCTCGCCAGCCAGGGAAAACTTGTGCGATTGACAAAAAGCTAGGCCAGCCTGCAGCACGACAAGCACAGCAGTAAAGCAACAATCAATAGGCTGGGTACATGTTGGCAATTATTTCAGCACACTCCCCCGCGCACACACACACACACACACACACACACATCAGTAGCACAAAAGACAACAATGCATATCTAGGTTATGACAGAAACCAGAAAAAAAAAAAAAAACATTCCTGTCATGCCGCAACGCAGCCCTTCCTTATTAGGTATAGACGCTTCCAAAAAGAACTTCCAGAGACAATCACGGGTCACGGGAAGCCTTTTGTCTTGTCCAGAAATACATTATAGACACCCCAAGTCCATGCAAAAATCTTCCTGAGTGCTGCTGTCCACCACCTGTTGTGTCCCAGCTGAGCCCGAGGTCCTGCCAGATTCTTCTGCTCGCCTGTGTAAGTCATTACCTCGGACTCCGGTCCAAACAAACGAGGCATGAAACACGCTTTCTATGATGGGACTGCGTTCTCTATTAAATGAGCCATTGGATTGAATTCGGGCTCATTAATGAGCTGTAGAGCAAGAAAGTTCTACAACAAGAACAAAAAAAAAAAGTCTGGAAAGTTTACTAGACAACAACGTGGGCAGGTGAGACACAAACAGACACTCTGTCTTTGCTGAAAATGCAACAAGTTTCTCTATTCGTCGGTTAAAATTTGTTCGTTTCTGCTTTTCGACCGCCGAAATCCAAGCTGAGAAATAATCGTTTCTTCCGAATCATATTTGCAGAAATTGTTGGCACCTCCGATGGAACTGAACAGTACAAAATAAAGAATGCTTAAAAAAAAAAAAATATTCAAATAAAAAAATACATTTAAATAAGTGTCAGATGCTCGATTTTAAAATCCTCACACATGCAAAAACAGCCTTTTCATGATAATTTATATATTTATTTAGGGTTATTTATTAACATTTTTATCAACCGATATTTATTACTTTTTTTATTTATACATTCTTACCCATTATATTACCTGGGCTGTGCAGAACTGTTCACGTGTTGATCACGCGTCATTTGTTTTCGCCAGTGGTTAAGATGTTCTGATCAGAAGCTTGTGAGTTTGAATCCCAGCACCGCCAAACATCCACCTCTGGGTCCCTGAGCAAGGCCCTTAACCCTCCACTACTCAAGTGTATAAATGAGACAGTGATAAGTTGCTTTGGATAAAAGTGTCTCCCAAATGCCATGAATATAAATGATGAAGACGCGTGCACACACACACACACAGCTATAAGCAAAGCCTTAAACACGTAAAAACTTAATAAATTTGTGAAAAGGCAAAAACAACAAGCAGCTAAAACACTAAGAGAAGAGCGGGGCTCCGCCCACATATAGAGCAGGAGGAGATAAAAAAAAAAAAAACGGTGTAGTAAAATAATTACATCTCATACAGTGCTTCTGGCTGAACTGCTTTACTTTTGACTGAATAGAAAATCATTGTGACACGAACAAACAATTGCATAAACCACAACAAAACTGGGTGAAAAAAAAACACCGGCTCTGTTGAGCCAATAAACCAGATATACAACGCTGCTTAAACCAGAGCCATGGAACCCTACGTTTATGACCTTAATGTCGTTTCTTGTTCAATTTCGCGCCGCAGAGGGAGAACAGGAAGCGTTCGGAATGCCGGAATAAATCTAAAAGCGGTGAATAGAGACATATTTTTCTTTCCTCATTCAGTGAAAGAATGCGTGTACTCCATACATATCCGGACAATAAGACTCTGCTTTTTTGGGCGTTTCTGAGGAAAAGAAAAACTAGATAATAACCACGGTGAGATCCAGTCACTCCCACGCTATTCTCCATCGGGCCGGGGAGTAAAACGACACCATGCTGTGTGATGGAAATGATGGTGTTGGAAAACATTGGCGTTAAAAAAAACCAGAAACGGTACAGAACAGATTGAACACAGATTTGTAAAAATGTAAAGTTTGTACTCATGGTCGTTGTGTTGGAAGCACCTGATTGTATAAGATGACAGATGCTGTAGCATATAATGTTCCCTTCACCCAAACTAGGAGACCCAAACGTGTTCCAGCATGAAAGACCCCTGTGTTGAAGGGTTGAAAGATCTCATGCTATAGTGTTCAACCTCAACCCTAATGACATTGGACCTCTTGGAGTGTTTAAAGGCTCTGGCATGGAGAAGCTGGTGTTGGATCTGTGATGATCACAAATGTTGAGCTATTTTATGAGTTGCTCAGTAGCTTCTAGTTTTATAACCATAATCACTGTAAAAGACTGTAGACACATTCCAGTGCTCATGTTAGTTCTCACTCTCCAGTGTTCTGTATTGTAAGATTTATGATCAAACTCTTGATGTCACCCAAATGAGGATGGGTTTCCCTTTTGAGTCTGGTTCCTCTCAAGGTTTCTTCCTTATAACATCTAAGGGAGTTTTTCCTTGCCACAGTCACCACGGCTGCTCATCAGGGATAAACACACATCGTTCACCTTAACTGTTAAATTCCGTAAAGCTGCTTTGAGACAACGTCTGTTGTGAAAAGCGCTATAGAAATAAACTTGACTTGACTTAACTTATGGGATCAATTGGAACGCTCCAAATTCTAGTGGAACATCCTCCCACAAGACTGGAGCTTTTTTTTTAAACAGCAAATGAGGCCTAAACATGGAATGGGAGGTTCGAAGGCACAGGTTCCTTTTCATGCTTTTAAGCAATCCGAGCGTGCTTGTTTTTCTGCTCGGTAACAAACACACACGCACAATTTGGCTATGCTTGTAATGTTGACTCATCTGACAGGTCCCAAGTTCTTACCATCGTGCCAAGTGGCCTAAATCTCGGCTTCTACCACACACTAATTCCTTGACATTGACTTATCTGGTCTGATGTTTTTATGAGGACCTTTCTGAACCAGATTGATAGGTGTGGCCATAAAAACACACACGCGCGCAATAAACTGAACTTCTGAAATTTTACCTGCTCATATCTCAACAGGAGTTGAGACCATCTCTACTATATTAATTCTGGCTCTTGGAAATGAGGAACAGAAAGAAGTCAAAAAGAGACGGATGGATTTAATTCAGTTTGTTTAAGCTTTAAAAGATCACATGGATAAGCGAGATCCGTGAAGCGAGTAACGCAGTTCTTGTTGATGTGGGTTGAGGTTTGGCTTCTTTGATTCAAGACAGCAGCTCTGAAACGTGACTATCTCGAATGTTAATCAGCTGGAAAGGCGGCCGCCAACGGAGAGAGAGAGAGAGAAAGAGAGAGAAAGGCGAGTTCTGGAAAGACTGGCTCGTCCGTGTAACAAAACACGCACAGTAACTCCCCGAAACCTGCAGACTTGCAAAGCTTGTTTTCACTCGGAGTAACTTTAGCCCTCTCGATCTCTGATGGACACATTGTCCCTCCACATGCTCACCTACAGAGCAGATGAGCTACGAGGAGCGTTTGAGCTTCACAACTGTTTGTGAGCTAGGGTTGCAAAATTCCCGGAAACTTTCCATGGGAATTAACGGGAATAAACTGTGAACTTACAAAACTGCAGGTTAACCCTAATGCTAAACGTAAGATAGCACACATTTCTTTTAAAATTGTATTAGGCTAGCTAGCTCACGCTGTGAAGCTCTTTCTTCTAACTTCTGCTAGCCAGTTTTCTGTGATCATAGAGAAGAACAATCCTGGAAAAAGTTTGGACACTACTATTCCTTATGTTTTTTGAAGTCTCAGATGCTTATCAAGTCTGCATTTATTTTATTAAAAATTACAAAACTGTTTATATTATGTTGTAAAATATATACTAAGAAATATCTATAATTGTTCTACTTACAATTAAATCAAGGTCAAAAATGCATTTTTTTTTTCTCTGTATTAGTTTGCATGCATGTCAGCTTATAGCCAACCAAAATGTTTATATAGGATACAGTTTTCTAAATTTTTATTCAAAATTCCCCAGATAAACTCAATCTCTCTCTCTCTCTCTCTCTCTCTCTCGTGAATAAATAAAAGATTGACCGGTATTCAAGAAAGACAGCCCGAGCTCCCCGAAGCGAGCGTATATAAAACGCTGGGGCTGTGTATCACCTGCCAAATCGTATCAGCGAGCAGGGGATGATGAGCAGAAATTTAATAATGCGAGTGTCAGAACCAGGCTGGCAGACGAGTCGCATCGACCTCAGCGGGGCCAAACCAAAAGCGAGAGCTGAAGGGGTGCCAATACTTTCGTCGCACGTAGCGAGCGCCGTTCTGTTCGTTCGTCAGAAATGGATAAATCGGTAAAGGAAGGTTTACGATGAACTCAAAAAGTAAAGAAAAAGCAATGTGTAGGAAATTCGACTGTAAAGGGACAAAACTCATTTTAGATTAGAACAGAAACGCGACGGCCGCAGTCTTTTGCCGCGACACCTAAAGATTTCATTTATTTCATCTCCATTCTTAGACTTCGTGTGAAGTCAAACCGATACCAAAAACCTGGAGGCACCCAATTGTATAAAATGTCTAAGATGTGGAGGCATTACATTTTCTGAAGATCTCCTGCTGTAGAGCTCTGACCTCAACTCCACTGAACACCTTTGGGGTGAATTCAAATGCGGACTGCACCAACACCCTTGTGGCTGAATGAAATCTCACAAATCTCCATGCGCATACTCCAAAATCTAGTGGAACATCTTCCAGGAAGTTCTTATAACAGCAAATGTGGACTAAATGTGGAATGGGATGTTCAGAAAGCACAAACTTTTATCCATATAGTGCACAATAATATCCGATAAACATCCTGGTTTTATAAACTAGAAGTCGACCGATAGTGGATTATAGCGATACCGATTAATCAAGCGATAGTTTTAGAAATGGATACTGAATAAAAAAACAAACCCATCCATCCTTGTAAAATAGTGAACTTCTCTTTTTTTTTTTTTTTTTTTAACTCATGAATCATGAAAATGCGCTAAAGGGATTAAATACGAATATATTTATATAATAAATATACTTAAAATAATGAATTATAAATAATCAATACAATATAGCGCGATGCAGCATGCGCTGCATGCGCTGATGCCAGTTTTCGCCTCTAGAGGCCACTATCGTAAATCACAGCGGACCGGAAGCCGGAAAAACCGTCGGTGTTGATTTTTGCCGATTAAATCGGTCGACCTCTACTATAAACAGCGTGAAAAACTAAATGCGCTATAACAGCGGTAGCCTTCAAGACGCACCAAACCTTCCACATGGGGAGGTGGTGGCTTAGTGGGAATTTTATAGGACTTAGGTTGTGAGTTCAAATCCCAGCCACACCAATCTGCCACTCCTGGGCCCCTGAGCAAACTCATAGCTGCTCAGTTGTATGATAAGCGTAAGCCGCTCTGGATAAGACCATCTGCCACATGACGTAAATGTAAACCATCGCCCCCAAAGGAGTATAGGAACAGATTATGATTGCCACAAATCAGAGTAAACTCCAGGTGTGAAAATGGAGTGTATACTTTCTCTCTTTCTCTCTCCCTCTCTCTTTCCCTCTCTCTTTCTCTTCACTTCATAGTCCATCCTGGGGAATAGCAAAGACAACAAAGCTGGTCACACATTTGCATATCACAGCGCTGACTGAAGCCACACGAATAAAAAAAAAATAAAAACACAAATCAATCTGGAGAGACAAACGGTTCCTGGCGCACACTGATGCAGCCTGGTATCGCTAGTACACGGGCTCTCCTCTAATCTCTCTTCTAATCGGCAGCACTGTGAGAGAACGGTTTTCTTAAAACATGCTACAAGAGATCTTGGAGAGTCGAAGTTCAACCTTCTGTGAGGGTGTAAACATGCGGGTATTGGTTACAATGTGATCTCTGGGAATGAAGGAGACTCTATACACTTGTGCACTTTCATCTTCATCTGTACTTCTGCGTTGAGCTTATGAGCGGGGACGTCGGTACTGCCCTGTTAGTAGGCCACTGGTGGGAACGTCCTTGATGAGAACGCGCGAGCTTGCCGGCACAAATGCTGCGAAATTTACCGCAAAACGATACGGCTGGCAGTGTAAGTAGGTGAATTACGTAATCGCTGCTGCTCACTCCCAATAGCCTAAAACAAAACAAAAAAAAGCAGAGCAACCTGACATGTTTCTTTTGTTGCTGATATTAAATATATATGATATGGAAAGTTTGTGGACCCCCCTATTCTAAATTTGGTTCCCATTTGCAGTTATAAAAACCTCCACCCTTTTGTCCATATAGTGTACGTGACATTACTGCAGTGCTAAAAAACTCCCAATGTCCCAATACTTGTGTCCATGTCGATATCCTATCGTCACGCTGCCATGATACTACTATGTCTATATCGCTCTCTGTATAAACCCCAAGCGCAGTACCATCCACTCGTTTCATGACCAAAATCAATAACCAATAAAACCACAAATGGCTCATGAAGCATTTGTCAAAACAGAAGTTGGAATTTATGGGAATTGTACTGCAATTTAAGGGAATTAACCAGAAATGTATATAAACTGTATCGGATACAAACTTGTTTGGTCATAAACTGACATGAATACAAACTAAGGTGGAGGAGGTGGTAGCTCAGTGGTTAGGGAGGTGGTAGCTCAGTGGTTAAGGCATTTGACTTTGGATCGGAAGGTTACAGGTTTAAATACCACCACCACCAAGCTGCCACTGCTGGGCCCTTGAGCAAAGCCCTAAAACCATCCCCTGCTGAGTTGTAAGTCGCTCTGGATAAGGGCGTCTGCTCAGTTGTAAGTCGTTCTGGATAAGGGCGTCTGCCAAATGCCGCAAATGTAATACAGATCTTCAAAAGGGCAATTTTGACTAATTTAATTGTTGGTATAATTTTGTTGCAAGTTTAAAATTTTTTTTTTTTTTGTGTTATGGACAAATGCACGAGGCATGTAGTGGAAATTCAACAGAAATTGCATTAAATCTGGGTGTTAACAAAAATATTTCTGCAAGATTTAATTTTTACAACTAAATTCAAGTTCCAGTTTATTCCTGTTAATTCCCAGTCTTGAAAATTCCTGGAATTTTGCGACCCTAATTGCACTCTGTGATATGATCAACACTTATACTGAATATACAAAATTCTGAAAGAAAAAAAAATTACCCTTTAAAACAAGAAAAAAAAAAACTCCGGTTGAACAATTCCCTCTTTTCTAAGTGTTCAATAACAAGAATATCTGAGTCCCTGAACAGATCATTAATCAGCAGGTGACTGCCCAGGGACTCTGGGAATTTTTGTTGCACCATGTCTCGTGTTGTCCGTTCCAGACTTAAAAACGGTCTCAGATGGCCAGGTGTGGCGCTGTCCACTCCAGAGCGCCATAAATTAGACTTGGAGTCTGGACAGAGATTTTAAGGCCAGTCAAGATGTGGCATTCACTCCTGCCACATGAAGAACTCCCCCCCAAGGTGAAAAGCTACAGGGAGTCTGATGTTGAAGACCTGACAGCTAGACAGGTTCAAGAGAGAAACCGTGAGATCACAGAGTGTGTGAACTCGGTCCTCAGTGGAAAATAACAATGTTACCAGAGAGACAGCCTTTGCTTTTTTCCAGTTTATCCTAATTGGGTAACATTGCCAAAGCTCAGAAAGGAACAGCTGCCCTGAAACTCTAGCAGGTGAACTGGGTGGTATTCCGAATGTGATCCTACGCTAATAAGACTGCTCTGCATTTACTAGTGTTAAATACATACATACACTGATCAGGCATAACGTTATGACCACCTGCCTAATATTTTGTTGGTGCCCCTTTTTGCTGCCAAAAGGCCTGCTGCATCGAGCATCAACAGCATGAACTTCTTTAGTAATTTCTGTCGGATTGGACCACACCCTGACCCACGACCCACTCTCTCCGGTTCACCACCGTTCCTTCCTTGGAGCACTTTTAAAAGATTCTGACCGCTGCAGCAAACATCCCACAAGAGCTGCATTTTTAGGAGATGCTCAGACCCAGTCGTCTAGACGTCACAATTCAAGTCAAACTCGCTCAAATCCTTATGCTCGGCCGTTTTTCCTGCTTCGAACACGCCCACTTTGACAAAATGTTCACTTGCTGCCTAATAAATATCCCACACGCTAACAGGTGCCGTGATGAAGAGATCATCAGTGGTATTTACTCACCTGTCAAATAATAATAAAAAATAAAATAAAAAACTTCATGCAAACATTTGGACAGGTTCTGATCAACAGCTCCAGGCTTTTTAAATTGTGCAACACTGGTCCCCATCAATCACATCGCCTCCTCTACCTGGAGACATCTCCTGATTAAAAAAAAACAGCGAGATGCCTTTACTGGCTTGGTATCGTGTGGTTGTGTGGCGTTTTATTTTGCTTTTTCGCTCCAGGTTCGGAGAATGTGCCAGAACATTTTAGGGAGAGGTGTGCGTGCCTGTACAAGAGTCGAAACAAGGACGGAAATTGTGTCGCGTCAAGGTTCGCCCACAAGAAAAGCTTTTTTAAAGGGTCGTTTTTCCTCCTTGAGTAGTGGACTTGTGATTTTCGTTTCGGACAACCAAAAAACGTTCCTTGCCCATGAACAATAATCGTGTGCGGCATTGAAGTTCGGACTAAAACGCGATAAAAAAAAACCCAAGTTACCAAACATTGCAAGGGTTTGACTGACTCAGCACTTCATGGTGTGGTTAAACGATTTCTTCCCCCCTCGGAGAACATCTTTTGAGAGACTAGAACATGGATTAGCGCTCCTCGCAACACCGCTATCCGCTCCTCGCTATGTAAAGCTATTAAATCTATATAATCCCTGAACAAAGGCGCTGCAGTGAGCTATAAAAGGACAAGCCGAATAAGCACCTGGTAACTATATAATATTTTCAGCGTGACATCTGTACGGAGCGTGGAGCACGAAACGGACATTCCCTGCATTCCTGGCCTACCTCCGACTCTCAGCTTACACAAACAAGTGGAGAGAGAGAGAGAGAGAGAGAGAGAGAGAGAGATTTCTCACAGTAAACTGGTACAGTCAGCACAAAAACGTCTGTTCCGAATGATACACACTAATGACTGCACGCTTGATGGATGTGTTCGAGTGGAGCGAGTTGGAGCTGAATCCTGTTTCCTCAGTCGTCCCGCCCACTCATTAATTCTACCCAATCGTGTCACAGTGACAAAACGAGACAGCGTGAAGGATAGCAGGTGCTGTTCATCTGATCAGATTTAAATAAAAAAAAAAACGGATATCTGCTCTCCTTCACATACCCCTTGATTGGCGTTCAGTGGAGTTGGTGTATGCCCAGGGGTCCTTTTTTCTTTTTAGGGCCACATGATCTCTCATCTCTTTAATGGGGGCCGGGGTGGTTTGTAACAGTAAATTACATGGTCCAGGCGGAGATTTTATGATGATTTTTAATGTAGTTATTATGCCACCTAACGAAATGTTAGTGCTTTTCTGCTTTAGCGCTGTAGCAAAATATAGCAATTTAATTAGTTTATCATTGTATATAAAAGATGAAATAAACATCTCCTGTGACCATGATCTCAAACATCCACAAACAGGATGTGCTAATTCCCTTTTTTTTTTTTTTGATAGTCTGGAACTCAACAGAACAGGAGTGAAGGACAAGGCTGGAACTTGAAAACGGTCGCTCTTACAACCGCTCGCTGTTAATTCACAAAAGACGGCCTGAGTGACGCCAGCGAGAGAGAATTTTTCTCTTTCAGGCCCACACAAGGTCTCATGACTCACCTTCTGCTGCTCTGGATGCTCGTCTATACTAAAGCCCCAGGAGTCTGCGTTTCCCAAATTCTGTCGGCAGTAGACAATCTCACCTGGATACTGTAGGCGTGTAGACCTGTGGCCTGAGGTTTGGAGTAATTAGCTCTGTGTCGATGCCATACCGATGGTCTCGGTCATTAAGCCTGTGATTATGGAATGGAGCTACGAAGGTCAACGGGCTCGTCGGAGAAGTGAGAAGACACACAAACACTACGCTGAAAACCTGGTGTATACGACCCTTTAGGGTTGGCTGATATATCAAAAGAACCCCGATATCGTAATATAAAAAAAAAAAAAAAAAAAAAACTGATAAGGATGTTTGGATCATGTGATTCAAGTTTGAACGAAGTTCTGGGCAACTTCCTCTAGGCAACTTTTTCTGAATCATATGAAAATTATTTAATAAACAAACAAAAGATTTAAGAAAATGTATAGATTTATTTAGGCTCATTTTATTTTATTTTTTTGCATTATTAACCCAATTTTTGCCACATTTTTGCTTTGGATTTATTTATTAGTTTCATATTTAAAGATTTTTTTTGCTACTATATTAGTAGTAGTATTATAGAGAAAACTTTTATTGTTCTATTGTCATGAATTTGTTAGAAATGCTTTAATATTTTGTGGTGTTTTTGTGTTGCTGTGACATTTTGCCATTTCCTATCGTAGGTTTCCTTTATTTATTTATTTATTTATTTATTTTTTGCGGCCCACTGTAATCCAACCCGACAGCGACACGGAACAACAAAGCGATATGCAGGATCCGGTTTCCAATTAAAAGAAAAGGTTGGAATTTCTGTAAACGATCTCCACAGAAGCAATAGTGACAGCTAAGGGCTATAAACATCCTGTCCGAGCCTCCATCTGCACCTCATCGCTGCATTTCCGATGCTCAATTACTTGAACGAGAGCCAACCGATCGATAAGCTGTTAACAAATCCTGAGAGAAAAAAAAAAGGAAGAGAAGGTCGTCTATGTAGAGACGGTGAGCGCTATGCATTCAGATCAAGGACTCGGCATGCAAAAAAAAATGACAGGAAAACAAAGTAATCACAAGAAGAAACAAACTGCGATACATCAAAAATACCACAGAGAAGCAGAAGAGCTCGTGTAAGTCCAGAAATGCTCCAGGTTTCTGAAAGTTCGACCGTCGCATCATTCCGTGTGTATCGACATGTAATGATTTCTCGAGAACGATTCTGAGATCCGGTTTCACGGTCGTTGTTTCTCGTTTGTATTGTCGTAAAAACCCCTGTTGAATGTTTTCTTACAACCCTAAAAGACATTTTTAGCTCGTTTGAGCAAATGCTTATCGAGCAAAAACTCGTCAGAGACTCGGAGAAAACGAGTGACGGCTACATAAGCTGCTTCTGCTCCAAAAAATAAATAAATAAATAATAAAAAAAACAACGAAAACAATATGGAGGCGAGTATCAAGTCAACCACTTCAGAAGCCATGAGATGATGAGGGCGCATCTGGTTGTGTACACAAACGCAGAGTGTTTCCACCTGTGCCTCCTGGGTTACCACGCAACACACACACACACACACACACACACACACACACACACAAGTATAAATGGCTGTTTGGATCCCAAGAGGGCACGAGTCTGGGGAGGGAGCGCCTCTGACACGAAGCTGTTGTGTAGGTTTCAAATCCTGTAACCCACTGCAACAAGTGAGAACCAAATGTACCACTGTGATAGTTATGTTCAGAATCCTGCTGGGACTGAAGATCTTTCGCCACCGCCGGTGATAAATAACTAATTGATTCTGAGGTCTGCCAAGCGCATGAGTTTCCTCACATCCAGGGGGCAGAAGTAAAAATCTCTATTCCAGCACATTCTTGCATAAGAGATGATGGAACTGAATGGAGGTCGTGGGCGTGTCGTTGCACATATCCATAAAATATATAGACATGTATACTGGTATACTGGACTTCTTGAAGGCACACAAATGTATAGGAAGTCTTCAGATGTGTTAGAATGACATTTTTCCAGGCGTGGCCTGCTACAGAGCACTCAACCCTATTGGGATCCATTGGAACGCTAAGCTCACCCCAGGCCTCCTCACCAATCTACATCGGTACCTGATTTTACTCACACTCCTGTGTCTGAACGGGCACAAATCTCCGAAATCTAGTGGAACATCCTCCCAGAAGATTGGAGCTTAACGGTAAACAGGGACTAAATGTGGAACGAGATGCTCAAAACACACGGTCAGGTGTCCACAAAATTTTGCTCCTACAGAATATGTTGTCTTTATTTGAGCAGGAGCTCGACTCCTGTCAGAATCAGTGCCGGTCTATGGGTACGGTACTAAACAATCATAAATATGGGTGTAAAAAACGATGATACGACACAAATCCATTTCCAAAATGATTTCGAAGCAGTTTTGGTCCATTATGGACGACGTGGGAAAAATATCAGAAAGTGTTAAAAAGCATTTCTTCCTCAGGAGATATAGATTTAAAGCATCATGCATGGACTTAACTTTTTTTTTGGTTGTCTAACAGGAACACCTTTACCCCTATTCAGGCAAATATCCATCCAGCCAATCACGTGAGAGAAAAGAGAGAGTGTGAATATGGCGTTTGACCAGAAGAGGTATGCAAGATTCCCAGGGACTTAGATGCTTGACAGTTCTCTTTTTTTTTTCATTTGTATTGCGCCTTTTAACCAAAATAAATGGTCTCAAAGCGGCTTTACAGAGATAAAGCGCTAAAAAAGGGCGAGCTGGTGAGGAAAACAGTCCCTGAGAAGAAACCTCGGACTCAAGTGCATGTGAGACCACGTCGAGTTCGGGTCACGTCGGCCAAGAACAAGGATCGGAGACAGGACGCGTGTTCTGATCACCGCGTTCTAAACAATGGGGGTGAACGGTTTATTTAGAACATCACAAGGTATATTTTTTCTCTCAGCTGGTTTCCGAACACGGATTCGCTGCTTCCAATGACTGAGGAAAGTCAGATTAAAAAGGCGTGTCGGGAAAGAAAAAAAAACGTGCCAAGCACCTGTGATCCAGCAGCGTGGAGCAGCGTGCAACATCTGCGGCCGCGTGAATAATTACAGGAGCACGTTCAGCGTTTCGGGAGCGCGGTGACGTGATTACAACTCATTTTAAAAAAGGCCACTGGAGGAGGAGATCAAGCCCTGCTTCCTGCTCTAATTCCTCATTCTTATTCATGGGCGCGTGCGGCGCGTACACAGAGGAGCACGTCGCACGTCGCACGTCGCATGTAGATGTTCCCACGTCTTATACGAAACGGTGTTTCTATTAAAGATAATTACATGAATGCGGCGATGGCGATTCTTATGAATTGCGGATTCATGTTCGGAAACCCGTCTGCACTTCGTGTTTCCTTTTTTGGGTCAATAGGAATCGCGTTCGTATATTCACATTTGGGCCTGGTGCCGAAGCGAAGATCGCTGAGACGAGGGGGCGGGGCTTACATCAAGCGGGAACGAATCCAGACTACTCATTAAATCAATGTCACAATATCAATCTTAAATCTGAGAGTTTTTCCCGGACTGTGAATCTGATTGGTCGAACTGAATTCCAATTCCAAAATCGCGCCGTGACTGTGGCCTTAATCGTCTAAACTTCCGTTTACTAACTAAAACAGTTACTGTGGTATTGTTATCGACGACATCAATGGACAACGCGATAACAAAATATGGCCAAATCCCAAGGAACTACATAATTGTGGCCGAACATAATTTCTCAGCAACGTAACCTTTGACTTCCATTCAAGATCTCCGTATTGGCTACATTTCAAAGTCCAACCAGATTCTGTACAAACATAAATCAATCTTTGCAGCAAAACAAAAAATCCTCTCCTTTACTCGCTCGCATTACGCCATCAAACGACTGCTTATCGGCCGGTAAATAGCAGGACTGGCTGTTAGGGAACATTTTGAGACGTGTGCTTGAACGTGCATGTGGTGTTCACGGGAAGATAGCAGGTTATCGTGCTGGCTGGCGTTCGTCTTCCTTTGGCCGCTTTAAAGTGCTATTTTATCGCCCATGTTGTCGTGGCCTGAAATTTTCAGCTGTGCTCAATCTAATGACCTTTATTCTGTTTTGTTTATTCAGGCCACGCATGCTGTATCTCGGGGTCGTAAATACCAGGAACCAGGCTTTAGTCGTCTGACGGCCAATCAATTCCAGGAACTGGAGTGTGGCCGTCTTTTAAGAGGCACATATTGTAAAGTGAAATAAATAAATAACTAAATTATATATTTTTTATATATATATAAGATCCTCTTTTTTTTCTTTCATCATTACAGACTTTTGTCAAAATCTTGCTTGTTTAACGCTTTATATGTTTTTCAGTAACATGACAAGCGGCGGGTTTTTGTTTTTAGCAAAAGAAAAGAAATTAAAAGGTAATCAAACGGACATACTGCAGTACAGCAAAAGGTCATGAATTTGGCGCTGACGTATGAGGAGAGGATTGAGATCGCGTTTAAGGATAAAGAAGAACGAGTGGTGACTGAGGGAGGGACTTGTTTGGAGTAAACACAGAGAAAGACGTAGAAATGGTTGGGACGTGAAGCGGTAATTGGACATGGACAGAATAAAGCAAAAGCCAAACTGAATATTGAGGAAAAGTGATTCTCTGTGATTCCCTTTAGAAGGAAAAGGACCCTGGTCTATTTTAGAAACCGAAGATGACCATCAATTGTTGTCAAGATTTTGCAACGCAACACAAAGAAGCGTCTAAAGGAGGGCTTTGTGGGTTTTACAAGTGACCTCTGAACCCGGCTACTGTATCCCTTACTAGCGGTTCTAACACGTCTTCTGATTCCGGGAGCAGGTTCTAGCGGATATAAACTGGACTTGACACGAATTCCTGAAAAAAAAAAAAACTAGGGGTTGGGTGAATATAACAAAAATATAATATTACGATTCTCAAAGAACAAATTTTCTAATATACTCAATATTCAGTACAACATTATCAATAAATAAATAAATAAATAAAAAAAAACTGTATGCTACATTAATATATTACACCAAAAAAATACATTAAAAACTAAATTTGCTTTTAAATTTGTTTAAAAATAAAATAAAATATATAAATAATTAATTATTAAAATATTTATACAAATATTTAGCAATTTAAGGGAACAAATACTTTTTCATATATTTTTTTATGCTTTTATCATATTAAATAAAAGGCACATCCAGTCATTTTTCAAATATTATAAAATAAAATAAAAAATTTCGTGACATCACAAACGTCACAGAACACTGCTTTCGTTTTTATTTGTGCGGATCGTGCAGAACTACTCCAGCTGGGTGTAAAATTAGCTCTACTCCGCAGCAGCCGGTGAAAAACACACACGTAAAGCAGCTTTATTTCGCTGTGGTAGCACTGATAATAAAAACGCAGGAACGGTGAGAAAGTTGACCGGCGCATCCTATCGCCTCGTTCCTGTAAAACTCACTGGAGCTTGTTTACGAGGGGAACTTCTTTGTGTGCTTGATTCAATTCCATATTAATGTGAAGATCAGTGCCTACATATTATTTCCGGATTATAGATGATGACTACGGCGTCGGCGGCCTGCGGTCCACTGTTAATTAGACTAACGGTGCAGTTTGAAAAGTCGTATTACAAAAATCTTTTTTTAAAGCAGCTGGCAGCGACAGAACGCCAATAAACCGCTCGGTCTTAAAGGAAGCCACATTAAAGCCGTCTCCTGTGAGCCGCGAAGCTCGAATAAACCCCCGTCTGCTCCGTAAACCGCAACAGCAAATATAAACAATCTGGAGCTGTCGAACAACTCGAGCAAACCAAGAGGAAATTAACTGAACGATCGGAGGCTCTGGAGTAATGCTTAATAACACAAAACCAAATGAAACCCTTCAGTTTGGAAAATCTTTCGAGCTCATAGTCGAAGCATAAACATTCCATAACCCTAATTATAACGTTTGTCTCTAAGTGAATCAGTTGTGGTGAAAAAAAAGAACAGTAAGAACAGTAATTTGGTCACTTTCGGCCATGTGAAGTGTCACATGACAGTGCCAGGTCTGCATGGCTCTGCTGATTTCCTCCCGGTTCCCAGAAAGATGGACCAAGGTGGACAGCTACTCTGAATTACCCTTATGTTTGAATGAATGCATAATTCCCAGTTAAGAGTGTATTCCCAGCCTAGACTCCACATCCACCATGACCCTGATTCAAAAACGACCTTAGTAAAAATAAAAAAAGGCTTTACCTATATGACTTGCACTTGGACTAACAATCAGATCGGCTCCAAAGAGAGCTACCCAAGTCGGCTAATCTGCTTAAGAAGATAACAGTGGGGGGGGTGGGGGGGGGACCATATTGCTGCCTGTTGATGAAAAAAAAAACACAATGCTGCTGGTGCTGTGAGATAAAACCTACAAAAGGTATCACCATAGGAACACCACAACACTACAATCTCTTTAGCCATGACATCACTGCTGCTGCGACTCAACCGATTTCAGTAATAATCCTCAATCCGCACTTTCTTTGTTCTCAGAGTTGGAATCTGGAATCGAGCCAACGAGAGAAGTGGCGACCGGAGGAACAAGTGCAGGAACGAGATGATGGACAAGACATGCTCACCTGGAACATGACTGATATACACAGGTGGTTCTGCTTCACTACCAGCAACGACTGCTCTTTGTCACCATCATCTGCAATGCTGAAGAGGCATGAGTCATAAACGCATTTATGATTATAGGCTTTTCACAGACTGTCTACAAGGTATAAACACACAAATATGGTGCACTATGATGCCCCTGTGGTTTGCCCAGGGTTTGATTCAAACCCTAGTGAACAATTTTAGGATAAACTGGAACACAGACTAAACCCCAACATCAGTCCCTGACCTTGTTAATGCTCTCCTCATAGGTCCTCTTCAAAATGCCCTCCTATAAGAGTGGACTTTATTAAAACTTCAAAGGAAGACTAAATCTTAAAAGGGATCTTCATAATCAACAAGCAAATACGGCTGTGATGATCAGAAGTCCAAATACTGTGTTGGTCCCCCTTTTGACGCCAAAATGTAGCCCATTTTTCCTGCTTCGAACACGTCAACTTTGAGGACAAAATGTTTACTTGCTTCCCAATATATCCCACCCACTTACAGGTGCCATGATGAGATATTATAATGTCTTAATGTTACGTCCGGTCGGTGTACAGTGATTGGTTTCCAGAGAGTGTCGGGTGATCCCCCGAGTTCAAAACATTCACAAGTTTCAATCAAACAAGTCGTTTCCTGATTGGACGAAAGACGATGTATTTGAGCGCTAATTCGTAAACGCTGTTCTCCGGTCTTAAAATTCCGAGCTCCTGCATCAGGGTGTCGAGACCCGCTAATACATTCCAACGCTGAAACAGCATCGCTAATAGGCCGGCTCTCCACAGGAGACCTGCCTGGATGGGAAGAGAAGTGATTTTGATCCTTGAAACGCTGCTCCCGGCGCTCTACGTCTCGTAACCCATAAACCAGACACGGAATGACGTCCATTGATCTTAATAACTTGTTGAAGGGTACGTCGAGGAATTAGTCACGGGTGTGAGCAGGAAAAAGGAGAAGAAAAAAAACCCCGAGTGACACGAGCAGCGAGGACGAGCACAGAAGGCAAGAGATGTGAATTGGTTCGGAGGAGGGCGGAGAGGGGATAAGTTAAAAACAAGAGCAATAAAAACAGCCGAGAACCAAAAAAAGACAATAATAAAAGAAGGAAGCTCATTAGCCTGGGGCACTGGGGTCTTAAAAAAACTTTTCACATTTTTGGTTGGATAAATTTGGTTTGGGATTTCGGTTGGAAAATGTCTATACAGTCTGTCAAAAGTTTCTAAACACAATCTCAGATTGCACGTGAATCTCAGAGACACGTGTTCAACTCGGTCATTCGGTGGTATGAAGATTTACTCCGACCAATCGAATATATAAATGTCCAGATGTTCCACTTTATTTTAATTGAAAAAGCCTCCCTTTGCAAGAATAAAAGCTTCTTGGCAACCGGCAGATTGGATGTACGCTTCATTGTCTTGTTGTATGGTAAAGTTGGTTCTAATGAGCCACAGAGTCACAGCCCAGATAAACTGCATGGAGTTGAAGTATGGAATGGTTGCCATGTTGGTTCAGTTTTCCTTTCACCGAGAATAAGTCTGAAACCTTCCCTGCTCCAAAAAAAACACCCAAACATTCAGCTTCAACCTTCATGTTTGACTGCGGGGGGTGAGGCAGTCTGCTAACATCTTCTCTCCTGCTCTTACATATGTTCTGTTAGATCCAAAAAGGTTACAAGAACGATAAAAAAAAAACTTGCTGTTTTCAAACTTTAGACAGCCACCGTTTTGCAAGTCGTGCAAGAAAGTAAGATGTTACAGCAAATAAATTACAATGTGTCCTGAGGGGGGAAAAAGCATGAGATGAGCTGAAAAGCGAAGATCTGTGTTAATGCTAATTAACACCTTGATTGATGTGGAGATTGTTGGATGTGTTTCAGGTTCTAACAAGATATTTCATTTTAGGATTTAATTGTCAGATTGCGTACCGCTTCGGAAAAAATAAGTAAATAAATAAAGAGTAAAAGGTTCACAGAGAAAGAAAATCCAAAGTTAGTCAGGAATATTTATTAAAATTTTTTATGTTCTAACACCAGCGAGATGTGTATCGAGGATCGTAAGTTTCAATTTTTGTTTCTTCGAAAAACGCAGTAATCCGCGTGAACAAACTCTTTAGCTCGTAGCTAAATGCTAGTCAACAACTAACTAACGTATTTTGTCACAGATGTAAACATGGCCGGAACACATTAAACTTTGTAAGAAGTGTAAGATCGTACACATGGTCGTTCCTCTTGGTTCGTATTTATGTAGCGTTATGTAACATTGTGTTTTTTTTTCTATTAAAACCAGGAACAATTCCTATTTTACCCCTTAGATCATGCGGTTTAAAATGTTTATTTGAGAGCCTCAGTTTCTTCAGGAAAGAACCTGATGTTGGGATCAGATGGACCACGGGATCTGGGGTGACGGCTCGTATTGCGCCCGAGCTCGGGTTTACGGCGACGAGGTCCTGCAGCAACCCCAGATCCTTCCTTCTAAACTCCTCTAACTGATGCGAAAGACTCATCAAAGATTAAGGAGGTGTGAATTAAAGATGATACGCGGCAACGGGAAAAGGAACGCGCCGAGTTTGACGTGTATGCGCCGAAATCTGAGCCTGTTCGGAGACAGACCGAACCAGGGGGCAACAGTCCTGCACGTCGTAAAACAAATGGATGCCAGATATTCGACCGTTTCAAAGCCGCGGCATGCGCGGGAACGCATTAACAACTCGTGTCTCTAAACAACGTGAAAGGAATGGGTTTTTGTCTCGGATGATAAAATATTCAAAAAGGTCACGTGATGACCCCCGTTGGTGGATTCCTGCAGAACTCGAGATGACGAAGAGACGGTTTTGTTTTGACGTTTCAACACTTCTACCGAATTGCGAGTCAGTTTCACACAGTTTGTAGTAGATACTGTATATGATTTACTTGCTATCACACAGAACATCGGGTGTTAAAGTGACCCGGTGATGCAACCAAACCTTTTGTCAAGGTCGATTTCTAACCGTCGCTGAAAATGAATAAACCGAGAACCAAAGAACAAAGACACCAATTCATCCGATGGCTTGTGGTTAAACACAAACACAACACTGGATTTGAACTAGAAACCAGACCAGGGTGCTGTTGAATTGTCAAATCGGATTGGTCAGATGGTGTAGATCCATTTTCTGCAACAACGGCTTTGGAAGTGGTGCTTTTATCAATGCATTAATTCCATCACTTATTTCTACAGTAGCTCAATAAAATAACTTCAACCCCCCCAACCAAAAATAAAAATTTTCCCCAAACCTTTTATGAAATTGTCTCCAGTGTCAGTGCTTCTAACCTCCAGAACCAAACTCCGCTCCACCTCGTCATGTTCTAATCCCTGCCCGTCTTTATGCTTCACAGTTCTTGTGCTTCAGACGTTCCTGATCATCATCATCATCATCATCATTACCTTCTTGAGTATCTGTACTTCTACATGGGTGTAGGACTTGTGTACTTTTGCCATCTCTGGTCATGGCACTGAAACAGAACAACGCTCCTCTGATCTGACTCACATAACCTTCAAATCCTCACCAAACTCCATCCACAGTGGGCTTTCAATCACGCTCAAAAACCTTTACAAAAAAGCTCTGAAACTCTTTTTGGGCCATTTTTTTAACAAACACAAGAAATATGTTCTAGATGCCAGACTATTTTCTGTCTTGGTGTCCAGAACATTAGACTACAGGAACAAGAAGCTCTGAAACATCTCTCTGAATTTCATTTGAAACAACAGTCGTCTCGATTGAGGTGTTTTTTAGTGAATCGCATACACGAGCTGCATTTCGATCGCTGAAGCCGTGTGCTCTGATGGCACTCCACTGGCTGGTACTTGATAGCACCAAGAGTGTTTGAAGTGCATCGTGAAGACAGGCTGTGATGCTACTACCGGCCTGAAAGGCTTCATGGATGGGGCATTTTGAGAAGAGGGATAGTGTGTGTTGTATAACAACTGCAGAAAGCAAGCAGGCATCTCCACAAGCGTACAGGGTTGGTGCATGAAACTCCAAACCAATAGGAAACATAATCTGCATAATTCCAGACACACACACACACACACACACACACACACACACACACACACACACGACACAAGGTGTTTGACCTCATGGTCCTACTGACCCACACACAACATGCACGCTGCTGGGATGGAACACAAACACCACATGCATGCACACACTGATACACACACCTGAGATCCCACAGGTATGAACCTCAGCTGCACTTTCCAGAGCATTTTTTGCAAATTGGGCATCTCCATTCAACAATCTAAACTCACTCACTCATGGTGGCCCAACTGTGCAAGACCCCACACTCTAGCTCTCTCCCTGTAGTGGATGATCCCCTGACATTGCCCCTGGAGGTCCATTCATGGTTGAAAACTGATCATCTCAGAGTATCAGAAGGAGGTGAGATTTTGAGGGCTGATCAGGCAACCCTAAGCTTTCTGGTGACAGTTGAAAGAGCAACCATGGCCTTTTGCTCCCTGACATGTTTGTAATGATTGCAATCATCTCGAAGGAAACGGAGCTTGCAAACTCTTCATCAACTCGGCGCGCGGAGAAGATCTCCCGGTGCAGATGTATGTAATGGGCCTTGGTGGATGAGAGTCGAGTCAAAATCCCGCACTCACTTGTATGAGTGGAGGAGGCGCGGGTGCGAGTGAGAGAGCGCGCGCGCATGCATGCATAAATACAAGTACGCACAAAATCACTCACCCGGTTTGACGGTCTTTAGTCGCACGGGCTCGCGGAAGTGACGGATGACGGCGAGCGTGTCGCGGTGCGTGAGGCCGCTCACGGGCGTGCCGTTCACCTCGAGCAGCACGTCGCCGGGACTCGGCGATCGGCCCGCGTGCCACCGCAGCAGCGCCGCCGTGGAAGACGCGGAGGACCCGCCGTGGCCCACGTATGGGAACTCCCCGCGCTCGGCGCCGCCGCCGATCTCCAGCACGGCGCTCAACTCTCCGCCGCCCCACGACACCGCGCACTCCTGCACCTTGTTCGCCCAGTGCTTCTTCTTCTTCAGAGTCTTAGACATTCTCTTTGCTCGCTCGTTTGCTCCTCGTGCTTAAGTACAGGGAGGGGAGGGGGGGGGGGGTAATGCCTCGTCCCGCGCGCGCTCTCTCCCTCCGCCTCGGTCCTCCTCCAGGATGTGCTCGAGCGGGGTCAGCACGCGCACGGTGCGGCGCTCGAGCTCCCGACTTCCATTGCTTTGACAGAAGGGAGAAGAAAAAAAAAAAGTTTGCCGCCGTCGGATACAAGTGAAGGAAAGAGGAGAAGAAAATTCCTGGAAAAGTCCCAGTTATTAGAAATGCTCCGTTTTTGTTACGTGAATGTAGCGCGGCTGGTTCCAAACGCTGAGCGCGAGAGCTCCCGGGCCGCACAGGGACATACCTGCTCCTGAGAAACGCGTTCGGAGAAATAGCCGCCTGACCGGCTTTACCGCCAGCCCTCCCTCCTCCTTCTTCTTCTCCTTCTTCTTCTCCTTCTTCGCTGAAATCCCTCGTTAAACACCACTGTTTCTCTCCCTTTACGTCGTCACGTCTCTTTCTCACGTCCCTCACGCCTCCGACTTCCGAACCGCACGCGCGTAAACGTAAAACAAGCGCACGAGAAACTTGTACCGCTCGCGCTCGGTTCTCCGCTCTGGGTCCGAGTGGGGGTGGGAGCAACAGAAAGACTGACGCGCAACGCAGCCAATAGCGTGAGAGGAGGAGACCAAATGGGCGTGATTACAAAAAAATGGGCGGGATTTCTCATTACGGCGAACAATAAAGCATGAGGACAAGCGCGTTAACTCTTTAATGTGCGTGTGATTCACGTGTTACTATATTCCACGTGAATCACACGCTTATAGTTTCATAGATAGGAGTGGTCTTTTTTATTTTGGAAATACTGACTTTATGGAAATGTGAAATTAAAGACAATATTATGTAAACATAATTGAAATACATTTATTTACTAAATGTAAATGCATGAAAACTACTTCCAGTTATTATAAAAATAACCCAGGATTTTTTTCTTTCATTTTTGGAATCTTAAAAACAGCAACAAGATTGTGCAATCGATTACATCATTTGTATTATTTCCTAGTTTTATTACCATTATTATACCTGTGATTACCATGACCTTTAATATCTACTAGTACCAGAAGTTCAGGCTCCAGTCTCTGAGACTGTGATCTGTGTTGAACTTTCCCTTCTCTGCAATAAAACTCATAATTTTTTATAATTATATATGAGTAAACTTGATTAATAAATAGTGCTGCTTATAAACATCAATTAACTTCAAGTGTAGCAGCAGCTCCCCCTAGCGTCCCTACTGCATACTACACGTATAATGTGATGCCACTTGAATAAGAAAGAAAGAAAGAAAGAAAGAAAGAAAGAAAGAAAGAAAGAAAGAAAGAAAGAAAGAAAGAAAGAAAGAAAGAAAGAAAGAAAGAAAGAAAGTGTATATTTGTCACGTGTACATAACAGCACAGTGAAAATCTATCTTCGCATATTCCAGCGATGTTAAAAAGCTGGGGTCGAGCGCAGGGCAGCCACGATACAGCATCCCTGGAACACTTAGGGTTAAGGGCCTTTCTCAGGGGCCCAAAAGTGGAGCTTGGTGATACTGTGGCTTAAAATGCCCAACCTTCTGATCAGTAAACCAGATCTTTAACTACCACTTCCCCATATCGCATATCAAATGCTGTATGTGACACTTGAACAAACATTTGTTTTTAATGGTTATACTAATTGTTATCTTACGTACGTTAGAGTTAGTTATTTTATCAGTATTTCTTCTTTTTGAGCATTTTTTTTGGTCAGGATTGTAATTCTGACCTGTAATGTAATAGTAGTAGTATACAATAAAATGATTCTCCAGAGATTCACTAACCGCTTAGATCTGTACTACTTACAGTGAAAAGTGACCCCGTTACCTGGGAGCCGATGATTTTCTTCCCCCCTTCTATATGATGACGCGATCATCTTCACCGAAATGAGCAAATTTCTGTGATTTGGATCGACTCCATCATTCCTGCTGCTGGAGAGTTTTTTTAGGTAATTATTAACAGAGCTAAAAAAAGAAAAAAAAATTGTACCCCTTCATGGTCACTGCTCTCAATGTCAAATCAAATCTCGCTTTCCGCTCTGGCAGGGAGGTTTGTTCATTTTGGACGTTTGTCCGACTTCTATAAATGGAGCACGTCTTTTTATTCAAGGACAAGAACAAGAGCAAAGGTAGGACCCTCGCATTGTCGAGTTCGGACAGATATTCTGTAGAGTAGGTTTAATCTCATACTAAAAGTACTTTAACTACTCAGTGTTCTTTTATACCGTATATACACTGTATGGACAGACGTTTTGGGACACTTTCCAGCCATATGTGGTTTCAGCTCAATAGATTTGAGGCACACAATTATATAGAACATTACTTTTTCTTCACTTGAACTAGGAGACCCGAACCTGTTCCAGCTCCGGTCGTGTCCCACCTCATGAAGATTATGGACCTTTAAAGAAGTAGATGCCGACCCCCCAAACATCGTGAACCATCTAGAGACGTACCAGCGCCATTTGGACCCTACGTCATGTAGAGTTTGAACATTGGAAATCTTTGAATATTGAAAGGCTCTGGCATGGAGAAGCTGGTGTTGGATCTACAATGATTTTTTGAGATGTTCAGTAGCTTCTGGTTCCACAACGTCAAACTGTAGAAGACTGTAGAAAGGACTTTTACTCATATTTACACTCCAGTGCTCATGTTAGTTTTCACTCTCCAGTGTTCTGTATTGTTTAAAGACTATAATCACACTCTTGATGTCACCCAGATGAGGATGGGTTCCCCTTTTGAGTCTGGTTCCTCTCAAGGTTTCTTCCTCATAACATCTAAGGGAGGTTTTCCTTGCCACAGTCGCCACGGCTGCTCATCAGGGATAAACACACATCGTTCACTTCAGTTCTTAAATTCTCTAAAGCTTCTTTGAGACAATATCTGTTGTGAAAATGTCTAAAGGAATAAACTCGAGTAGAAGATCTCCTGCTATAGAGGTCGAAACCCTATCGAATGACTTTTTAGACTAATTGGAACGCTGACTGGTCCTCCAGGCCTCCTCACCTTCTCACGCTGTCTGAACGAGCACAAATCTCCACAAGCACACTTCAAAATCTGGTGAAACATCTTCCCAGAAGACTGGAGGTTTATAATGTTAAAAAGGGACTAAATGTGGAGTCAGGTGTCCAAAAACATTTGTCCAACGGTGTATGTTTCTGGTTTTAATATGCAATGCCTTAAAGCTGTTTGTGTTTTTGTTGATCATCTCAGTCAAAAGAGAAGCTTGAGATAAACCACCAATGGAGGTTACATGCAACGTCTCCAGCCTTGAATGTGGTAACCGTGGTCACTACATTACACAGGACATTTTTAGTCAAGAAATCAAAGAAAGAAATGATTTTATATCAGAGTTAATTGGAAGAATAAATAGTAACGTTTTATTGCCACAAATTTCACAACAAAGTCAAAGTTATGCTGAAGAAAATCCGTTTTATTCTTATTTCTTAATATTTTATATATACAGTAATCCCTCGCTCATCACGGTTCAGCTTTAGGTCTCACTGTAACGCAGATTTTTACACAGAATTTGTTGGGGGGATTTTTCGCTGTATTGTTTAGAGTGATTTTAATTATTTTTGCAGTAAAATAAGCATTTTCTAGCCTAAAAAATAAAGCTTTTAAAAGAGCTGGAATGCTCTTCTTGGGTATGCAGTACATTCATTTCATCGTCATCACCTTCATCATCATTAGTACTGCACACTTAATTCATCATCATCATCATCATTCAAGTTGTATCTTCACTGGTGAGTATCCATATAGATTTTTTTATGTTAGAATTATGGATATTTAAGAATATTGAAAGTGTTTAAGAGCAGATAAAAGGTTTATAAAGCCTTAAAATATACAGGTATTCCGTATACAAATTAGGTTGCCACTTCAAGGATTTTCGCGTATCCTCTGCGAGGGATTACGGTATATTATAATTTATTACCAAGTTATTATTGAACTATCATTTTTTAAATTCTAGTTCACATTTCAAATCCCATTCAATAAAAAACCTGAATAAAACAATAGAAAAAAAACGTGAATAAATAATAACTAATTAAAAAAAGAGTTTTTATTGAAATGCAGTTTTAATTATTTTCATAATTTGATGTGTGAGTGAAAAGTTCAGGAATAAAAAGAGAAATAGAACCAGAAGAGAAGCTTTTTTGTGTGTTTATTTTTTCGCTTGTTAAACTGATGGCAAAATGAATACTGATAAATAAAAAATGTAATTAAAAGCAGAATGAAATGTCCTTGATTTTACTGGATTTTTTTTTTTTTATGTGTGTAAAGGTCCTCTTTGGAAGAACGTGCTCACAACGAACGAGTATTTTTTTGTGAACAACATCCATTAGCAAGATCTTTAGTTTTGGTTTTTGTGTGTGTGTGTGTGTGTGTGTGTGTGTATGTGTGGTATGTGCAGGCCAGTTAGCAGTCATTATCATTCCCAGTCTCTTGGCTCTCAGCACACTGACTATCATATCTCGGATAATATGGAGCTTCCTAAAGAAAAAGAAATCAGTGGTTCTAAGGTCCTCGGCAGAATCTTTTGATCGAAATGGTAAGTAAACTTGTCACTGGTGTTGGCTTTTAGTGTATAAGATAACCAGAGATCATCAATTCAGTTCATCATTATCGCTTTTCTCCACCTGCAGGTCTTCTGCCTGGACAAGATGCTCTGAGTTCATGGGAAATGCCTGCCCACTGCACGCTGGAGGGGGTGGAGTTCCTGAAAAATGGCCGCTACGGGGCGACTTGCAAGGCCCAGTTAAAACGAGACGGAGCCGCCACTGCTGTGATCATAAAAATGTTCAAAGGTACGGGGGGGAATGAAGAAAAGGAAGTGGTAGCTAAGAGGACAAGATGTTGAACTTTTGATCAAGAAGGTTGTGATTCAAATCCCAGCACCGTCAAGCTCCTACTGCTGGGTTCTTGAGCAAGATAAAGCTCACATCAGAAACCATAATGGGGAATATTATGGTTTGTAGCAAGGTTATATGGTTCAAGTGCTCCAGAAGATGATGTACTCCTGGGATTTTCACACACACACACACACACACACACACACACACATACACACACACACACACACACACACACACACACACACACACACACACACACACACACTTTACAACTGTGGTGAGCAGAAAAGCCCATTTACATCCTACGCAATTGTGTGCCTCCAACATACATTTACATTCGGGACATTTGGCAGACGTCCCTCATCCAGAGCGACGTACATTTATTTCACTCATACACTTAAGCAGCTATGGGGTTAAGGGTCTTCCTGATTGGGCCCAGAACCTGTAGCTTGGTGTGGCTGGGATTTTAACTCATGACCTTCAGAGTTCAAAGGCCAAGTGCTTTAACCACTAAGCTACCACGTTCCCGCTTAATTATATGAAGGTAATACAGAGGATATATGACATTAAATGTAGCACACAGTAAGTAAGATTCAATGGTCACAATAGTTTAGAGTTCTCCTGATGTGAGAGCGAACACTGCTTTGACATTCATGCGTCCTTTTCAGGAAGTTCAAACAGTCCCGAGGCAAAAGTGTTTGCGGACTTGGCCCTGTTCTACTCATCCATTTGCAAACACGACAATTTTGTACGAATGCTGTACTGCCAGACCCGACGCTTTCCCGTCTACTTGGTCTTCGAGACGAGCACCCCTGGGAATCTGCTTCATTTCTTATGGAGCCTTCGAGAGGTCAGAATCTCAAGCAGGGAATAAGAGTATGGGTTGTTTTTTTTTGTTTTGTTTTTATTTTGTTTAAAAAAAAAAAAAAAAAACTATTTGAAATACACAGGAAAGACCTGGGACGTGCCTTGAAGAACAGCCCTTTTCAGAGAGGGATGTATATTTAGTGGCCAAACAAGTGGCAGCCGGTTTGGTAAGTGTTCTGAGACGGAGTCAACAGATCCAATTGCTATAGAATGTGATGTTCAGTGTAGGACACAGTGGTTGTCGTACCTCAGGACTACCTGCTGTCGGAACACAGACTCGTGCACGGGAACGTCGCCGCTCACAGCATGATGATCGACTCCGGGTTTCTGGTGAAAGTTTCCGGATTGGCCTCGGCTTTTGAGTCGAGGCAGACGGAGACGGTGGGGAAGGAAGGGGCAGCCGGGGTGCCTCTGAAGTGGCAGGCACCAGAACGAATCCTTGGACTTCCTGTTACATCCAGGAGTGATGTGTGAGTTTGCGTTCCTATTTTATATATATATATATATATATATATATATATACACTATATATATGTATGTATCTTCTTCTTTCGGCTTCTCCCATTAGGGGGTCGCCACTGTATATCAGAGCACCTACAGGGGTTTTTTGGTATATAAATCTATATAACACTTTTTAATTCAATGTCTTAGGTGGTCTTTTGGAGTCCTCCTGTATGAGTTGATAACTTTAGGTAAGGCCATCATCATCACCATCACCAAACCATTCTTTTTAAACATCATATTCTAGATTTGGTGCCTCTTTTCTGTTATAAAACCTCGATTCTTCTGGTTCTTGTGGAAATTTGTGCTCATCGAATAAACCACACATGAATGAGCTCAGGTACCGATGTAAGATGAGGAAGCCTCTGGTGCAGTCGATGTTTGAGTTTATCCAAAAGGTGTTCAGTGGGGTTGAGGTCAAGACTTGAGTGCTGGACCCTGAAGTTCTTTCATTTCGATATGACACATTATGATTTCATTGTGCACAGGAGGAATGATGCTGAAACGAATTTTAGCCTCTTAGTTGCAATGAAGGGAATTGTGTAATTCCACAGCAAAGACATTCCATACAGTTGATCTACCAATACTTTCAGCTTTTTGAGAGTGGTTTAGAAATGGCTATGATGGTCAGCTGTAAACTTGCTTTTAACCATATAGTGTATTTGGATTATAGGGGAGGTCTGAGAAAAATCACCAAAAAGGGAACAATAAAATTGGTCTATTGAACGTTAAAAATGATATAACATATTTGACCACAATGACATTTGTCTTAACTGTTAACCTGAGAAAGATTATGGTAAGGAACGATATAATTAATAAAAACTCTGCTAGCTGAGTGTGAATTCCTCACACAGTTAGATTCAGTCTGTAGTCATATACAGCCTGGTCAAAATGTCCCTAATGCCCCTTCGCTTCACATCATTGTTATCGTCATCATCGTTATCATAATCAGCAGCAGCAGCATCCAAACCTAGAAGACCTCTTACACAGCAATACACTGATGATTCTTCCTGCAGGTGAAAAGACAGAGGTGTGAAGTGGATGAGGCTGTTGATCTGTATTTTTATCACTATTTCACAGTGGTGGGCAGTCAGGGCCAGCCAGTCCTTCTCTGTCGTCCTAAACAATATCAGTAGCACTGACCTACATTTACAACATAAATTCTAATATTTGTTCCACGAAATTGTATTAATTTATTCCCAACAGTTTATTCTCTCCATTTCGTAGCGTTCCTCTTGGCTGCACTGCTTCCAGCACGTGTATGTGGATGTTTTTGTCCAATCATTTCTATGTGCTGCCATGTTAATCTAATCTGCCCACGGCCTTCAGAATTAGTAGTGCTGGCTTTTTTTTACATTAGTCTCTATAAGAAATGAGTCTGTTTCTTCAACCAATCAGATTTCATATTCGCGTCACGGGGCAGCTAGCTGGCTCAGAATAGAGTCAGCATTTTTCTGTCCTCTGATTGGTTGGTCAGAGGGAAACTGTTACAGCCAAGTTCGACTGGTAAAACATGTGTGTAGCTCTGCACACATGACTACATCTGAGTTAGACTTTTTTATTCCTACGGAGAAAGAGAAATTGATTTGGTCACAGACATACTTAAAAATGAATTGGAAAGAAAAGCTAGACATCGTGAGGAGGTCGACCAACCCTGAAGCTAGCTAGTGTGTCTCAGCCTGGGAAAGGGTTTGTTCTCCACTTCCAGACCAGTGAATATGAGCAGTACCTCTGGCTTACAGCCTCCGAGGAGTGGTGCAAATGATGAGTCTGCATCTCTGAAGAGTCGGTTGTATTTTATTTACATTTGTATGTTTTTGTCATGATATTAGACAAATATTGATTCTGAACTGCTCCAGATGTTGTAGGTGGCACAGTTGCGGTTGTAGTGTAGAGGTTTGCAGCTTGCTTTAGTAAAATGGTATTCACCCTCTATATGTGAAATGCCTCTCTGTCTGTAATGCCACATGTTGTTATATTGCGTTTTTGTATTGTATTGATGGTTTCTATAATTGCGACGTAATAGTGGTGGTATTAAGAGGTGGATTAAGTCAGGTACCTCCCCACTGAAGGCCCAGGTACCAAATGCACGGCTCGCCACTGCGAATTCATGTGTAAGTACTGTCCTACAATTTTCCAATTTTAGTTGAGGTGAGGAGGCTTGGGGGTGCAGTCAGTGTTCACATTCAGCCCAAAGGTGTTCAGTATGGTGGAGGTCGGAGCTCTATAGCAGGAGATCTTCCACTCCAACCCATGCAAAGCATATCTTCATATCTTTGCTTTGTGCACAGGTGTATTATCATGCTGGAACAGGTTTGAGTCTCCTAGTTCGAGTGAAGGGAAAATCTAATTCTACCATGTCCAAAGACGTCCTACATAACAAGAAGATCACAAATGCCAGATAAACTCCTAAAACTTTAGTATATATAGTGTTTCATTACAAAATGAAAATGATACAACAGGATGGAAAAACATGCAAACCATCCATAAACCATAATTCACGGGTAACATAAAAAGACCATAAATAGTAAATGTTATTATGTTTCTTCTACAAGGCGAGCCTCCATTTCCAGAACTGGAACCATCGAAGACATTTCTCCAAGCGCTGGCCAATTACAAGCTAAAAAGGCCTCCGAACTGCGGCGCTGCACTGTGAGTCATATCTTTGGTGTAACCTCACATTATGTCATTTTCAAATCCCTATTTTGATTCCTAATCTTCATCTAACAGCAAAAGCACCAGAAAGCAAGAGAACCCAAAACCGATCTGAAAGTGTTTGTCATTTCTCCTACAGGTTTGACCTCGTGAAATACTGCCGCATGTGGAATTTTAAGGATCGTCCAGCTTATTCTGCGATCATCAGACTGCTCGAGTCGTACATCCACCTCGCCGATACTAAACCCCTCAGTGCTGCACAGCGCATGGACATTTCCGAATACAAAAGAAAGGCAGGAGTTCCGCACTGAGACACTCACAGCTATCAACTTGAAAAGTCGAAAAATCAGGCTATTTATGTAAAAACATCTGAGACAGGGGGTCTCAAGCGCATCTAGACGACTACCTTTAAACACAATCTCTGGACTTAAGAAGGTCAAAAAGTAATATGATGCAGCATAAAAGCATGGGGTCTGATAATATCATCGAAACAGTCCAAGTTTATCAAAATTGCTTTCAGAATTGCTTCCATACTTATACACCATCTTACAGAACAGCACTTATCCAGCACAGGCTATTCTTCTTTTTCTTCTTCTTCTTCTTCTTTCGGCTTTTCCCATTAGGGGGCGCCACAGCGGATCATCCGTCTCCATACCCCCTTTCCTCTACATCTGCCTCTTTCAAACCAACTACCTGCATGTCTTCCTTAACCACATCCATAAACCCCTTTTGGTCTTCCTCTTTTCCTCCTTCCTGGTGGCTCCATCCTCAGCATTCTTCTACTGATGTACCCCATGTCCCTCCTCTGCGCATGTCCAAACCATCTCAATCTCGCCTCCTTTACCTTGTCTCCAAATTGTCCTACATGTGCTGTCCCTCTAATAAACTCATTTCTAATCCTGTCCATCGTCGTCACTCCCAACAAAAACCTCAACATCTTCAGCTCTGCTACCTCCAGCTCCACCTCCTGTGTTTTACTCAATGCCACTGTCTCTAAACCTAACAACATTGCAGGTCTCACCACAGTCCTGCAGAGTGAATTCTATTACAAATCACTCCTGCTATCACTCTTCTCCACCCACTCCACCCTGCCTGCACTCTTTTTTTTACTTCTCTAAATCCCTTCTCTCACTACAAATCACAATATCATCCGCAAACACACAATGCAACTCCTTCCACCCTTCTGAAGTCCTCTATACTTCTCCATCAACATTCTCAAAGCAAAGATTGCAATTTTATTCCCCTGTAGTTACTGCAGGTCTCCCTTATTCTTAAAAATCGTTACCAGCACACTCCAAAAACCTCCATCTTCTTAACATAGTCTCCTCACTAGTCAACACATTTCCATCTCCATCCCTCTTCCTGGCCAATTGGTACAAATACTTTTCTCCTTCCTTAGTGTCCAACTTCTCATACAGCTCCTCATATGCCTTTTCCTTGGCTTTCGCCACATCCCTCTTCACCTGCTGCCGCATCTCCTTGTACTCCTGCCTTCTTTTCTCATCACTCTCTCAATCCCAATTCTGTTTTGCCAACCTTTTTCTCATGCTTTCCTGCACTTCCTCATTCCACCACCACCACGTCTCTTTATCTTCCTTTTTATTTCCAGATGTCACACCAAGTACCTTTCTAGCTGTATCCCTCATCACTTCTGCAGTAGTTGCCCAATCATCCTGCACCTCTTCACCACCGCCCCTGTCTGACCTCTTCCCTGAATCTCTCACTACAGTATTCCTCCTTCAGTTCCCACCATCTTATTCTTCTTTCAGTCCTCGCTCTCCTCCTCTTCTTCTTCACCTCCATAACCATCCTTCAGACCACCATCCAATGATGTCTAGCCACACTGTCCCCTGCCAACACCTTACAGTCTTTAATCTCTGTTAGGTTGCATCTCCTACATAAAAAATAGTCCACCTGTGTGCACCTTCCTCCACTCTTATACGTCACCCTACGTCTTCCTTCTTCTTAAAATACGTGTTCACCACTGTTATTTTCACATCCCTGTCCTTAAGACCATACCTACCCATCACCTCCTCATCTTCCATTCACTTACATGCCCATTGAAGTCTGCCCTAATCACCAATCTTTCATTCCTAGGTTTACTCTCCACCACTTCATCTAACTCACTCCAGAATTTTTCCTTCTTCTCCATCTCACAACCCACTTGTGGAGCACAAGCACTGATGACATTTATCATCACCCCTTTAAATTCCAGCTTCACGTTTATCAGAAACTCTCTTCACCTCCACTACACTCTTACTGTACTCTCTCTTCAGAATCACCCCTACACCATTTCTCTTTCTATCCACACCATGATAGAACAGTTTGAACCCACCTCCAATGTTCCTGGCCTTACTGTCTTTTCCACTTGGTCTCCTGAACACACAACATGTCTACCTTTCTCCTCTCCATCATATCAGCTATCTCTCTCCCTTTACCAGTCATCATACCAACATTTAAAGTACCATCCTGAACCTCCACTCTCCTACACTTCTCCTTTATCTGCTGTCTCTGTAGACTTCTTCCCCCTCTCCTTCTCCTTCTTCAGCCAACAGTAGCCCAGTTTCCAGCGGTACCCTGTTGGTTAACGATACCTTTGGTGGTCGTTGGTAACGTGGGTAGATTTGGCTCATGTTTTTACGCTGGATGCCCTTCCTAACGCAACCCTCCTCATTTATCCGGGCACTAAGAGTGCACTGGCTTGTGCAACCCTAATGGCTGGATTGAGCAGCACATCATTAATTCATTAGTTCATGAGTTCTTTTTTTTTCTTTTTTTTTTTTTTTTATCAAACAGTTTGATGTTTGAAGCTTTTAAACACTGAATCAAGGTAATAAAAACAGTGTCTAATCACTAAAATAATGTCTGTGTTTTGCCAATTTAATGCACTTTCCTGTAAAAAAAACGAGCCGACTAAACTTTAATGTGCACACAAATTAATTTAAGCATTGTTCATAATATTAGCCATAAAAATAAATAAATATAAGATCAAGACAAGCTTGAATTTCAATTCGTTTGTGGCTTCTGTGTACCTGGTACAGTTCAGGATCATACACTGTATGGACAAAAGTATTGAAAAACCTGACTTTCCCAAACATATTTTTTTTTCCCCCAAAGAAGTTATCGCAAAGCTGAAGGCACACGATTGTACAGGACGTCTTTGGACGCAGGAGCATGAACTTTTCGCTTCACTTGAACTAGGAGGCCCAAACCTGTGCTCCATTGGTTGGAGTGGAAGATCTACTAAAAAAGCTCTGATCTCAACCCTTATGAACACTGCATTAACACATTCCAAAATCTAGTGGAACATCATCCCGGAGGAGTAGAGGGAATTATAAGAGCAAATCGGTACTAAATTTGGAATGCGATGCTCAAAAAAACACATGCCGTACCATACAGGTGGCCGCAAACATTTGGTAATATAGTGTATTTAAGCATTTAATATTGGCCTGAAATCTTGGATTTTGCAGTCCAGAACCTGAACATTGGTGTGACACCACACTGACAACATTGCTGGACTTCCCTTCAGTGTAGCAGATATCATACAAGAAACATTTCGAAAGTTCTGTTTAAGGTCAGCTTCGCCTCGTGTGTAGTTCTGTACACAATTTCAGTAATAAATCCTCACTGCACCGCTTCAGACTCTTGCATGAACATTGCCAGAAGGCAGAACTGTATGCAACTGCTGTACAAAGTTGCAGCTCCAGAAATGTGATGAATGAAGTTATTTAAACATTAACTTCTATCATACTTTAGTGGCTTTTACTGCCTACATTACACAAAGCAGATGAAGAGGCACCGGCAAAAAAAACACAAAAGAAATGCCGGTTTGATTCGACTGAATAATAAAATAATAATACTTTATTCTTTTTAGTTGTCCTATCATTAATATTTGTGCATTTTCTCACACTCACACTTTATTTCCCTTTTCATGAAACATCTGATCTACCAATATGAAAATCCCAATTATATACATACAGACAAGGCATTGTTCTTATCAAATCATTCCCGTCTAACACACACACACACACACACACACACACACACACATACACACATATATACACACACACACACACACACACACACACACGCACACACACACACACACACACACACACACAAAAATTCACTCAAAATAGTATCATGATGTGATCCTCTCAGAGAGTGACACTCATGCGATGAGAAAAGTGCTTTCAGCCAACCGATTTAAATGAAATCATTTCACAGTCAGTCCATTAGTCCTGTAGATTTCATCACTGCAACCCAAAGTTCATCATCTCTGTGATTAAAAAAAAAAAAGAAAAAAAAAATGTCCAGAGTGTCTGCATATTAGCAGAGCTTTTATACTCCAAGTGCAGTTAAAACAACTGTTGGGCTTCAGGAGCTTTCTTTAGAAAACCTGGAGTGTTGTAGGTTGAACATGTCTGCTACATAGTGCTCCATAGAGACATGGGGAACAAAATGTAAGACATTGACCATAGCAGATAGTAGAGACACACTGGAGTGAATGAAGAGCAGAAGATCATAACAACACCTGGAGAAGAAAACGACATGTTTTATATAGCTGGATCTACAGTAGTTGTTAGGCATATCAGACTTTCCCTCAGTGTGCCTTTATTTTATGAATATTTTTAATATTTTGTCTAATATTATTATTTAGTCCTCAACATTCTACCATTTGTCGTGTTTGAGTTAGTTCAATTCTCAGTTCAGTTCGTTTACAGTGATGTAACTCGAGTTTGATTCGTTTACGTTCACTGAAACGGTGGGTCACAAACTGCACCGCAGCCAGCCAGCCACTAGGGGGGGCTCAGAGAACGTCATTCTTCACCCAGTTAAAATGTCCGCCATTTACATGTCATTGTATTAGCGCCCTCTTCAGGACAACTTAATACCAAAAACATTTGGTTTGAGACTCGAACTGATTACCTGATTGCGTTCTTATATCCTGTTATATAATCCTGTATAGTAGTGTGAATCATGAGGGACAGTTATACAGGACACTAGCAAAATCATAAACAAGAGATGGGGTTAATTATTAAACAGAAGGAACAAGGGCAGGTTTGTTTATTTTAGTTTATTTTAGTGTCGTCGTCCCCCCCTCCCCCCGTCCCCACACACACACATAAGTATAATCTGAATTTGAGGATAATTTAAAAAACTATGTACCTCCAGCATAGACCATCTTTTTCCAGTACTGTGACTCTAAAACCCGGTCATGAGGGTAATGATTCTGGCTGATCATGAAAAGGATCATGGCCACAGCAGTGATACGGAGAACAGTCATGTTTCCTCTGGTGAGAAGAGACAAACAGGCGAGGATGGCAGACGAGTAGATGCACGGCAGGCCGCGGTACATGAATGGAATGCCTGCGAATGATTCAAAACAGAAATCATATCAATCTTCTTTTTCCTGCTATGGATTAACAAACAGAGCAAAAGTAATCATGCTTTATTTTTATTATTATGTCATATTTATTTATCTTTTAATAAAAGATAACTAAGTGAGAGAGTTTATTTGCGCCTATGGCAGCCGATACGCTGCAATTTGGATGAACCGAGTTAATGCTTCGTCTATTTCACCACATCTATACAGTGCCCTCCACTAATATTGGCACTCTTGATAAATATGGCCTATGTATTACCTCATATTTATAAGTCATAGTTTAACAATTTCCTGTTCCTAGTCACCAAAGTGTACTTAAAACTGTAAAAAATATGAACTGTTGGGGTGCCAATAACCATATATGTGCCACACATATATTTAACAGATGTATAACAGATTCTTTTTTTTAATTTAAGTGCATAAATAAAATATTAAAATGTATTTGCAATTGTTTGATATGCATAATAGCAGTTTTTTTTTTAAACAAAAGATCAAAATAATAAACAATAAAGACAATTTTACACAGACCTCATATTTACCAAGAGTACTAATAATAGTCGAGTAAAATAAATAAACAAAAATCTTGAATCTGAAAAGCGTTTGTGTGGATTGATTTGGAGGGAAGGCTTGTGAATGAGGCTCCGTTCTGCTATTTATTCGAATACTGCAACAATTTGCCAAGAAATGCAGGAAACGTCAAGTTTCCTCACCAGTAGAGAAGAAACAAAGGCGAATAAACACAGACATCATGTAGCACATGCAGAGGATGTTATCCAGGATGTTGGGAGTCCTTATAAGCAGCGATGTTGCTATTCCAAATGTTGTGAAATCTGCAAAGTCGTCCAGTTTGGCTCCTGAAACGCAGAGAAAACAGAAAGCACAGATGAACTGAACTGCACAGCAGTCTGCTTTCCTCACTGTACTACAATGACTATTTTGATCATTTAACTTCAGCCAATGAGACTCTAAATAGAGTCTTTGGCTGCATCGGGCTCAAGGAAATTTCCACGTACATCTCAATACCACTCAGTGCCATTTGGGGAGCATGTTTTGGTCAGTGCCACGTGAGCGCACTGGTATTCTATACTCAAGGTCAACCATTTCAGCAATGTGAGATATGCCGGGAGCGCAAAGCGCCGGGATATGGGAGACAATTACAGCCAGAGCCTGCTGAATAGGGCAGACTGATAGGTAAGGGATTCTTCGGTTTAGCAAAAAATAAATAAAAAAAAAAAAGAAAGAAGAAGAGGGCAATACAACAACTAATGGCAAAAGAGCAGGGCCTGTGAGAGCAGCACCGAGCTATTTCAGGCATCTGTGGATACGTGATCACAAACACACAGGGTGGCTGTTTAGTAAGACTATATGTGTGGGCAAAATAAATAAATAAATAAATAAATAAAGGTTCAGGAGGAATTTAACTGAAAATAAATGTTCAGATCTAAATGTGGGTTGATGGACAAACCTGGGCAAAAGATAACTCAATACAACAATTGCTAAAGATTTGGAGCTGGTCTTAAGGCCATGGTCTACTCACCCAATTTCGAGCAAGCGTCCAGTTGCCTGGCAACCGCTCCATCTGCAAAATCCAGCAGGTAACCGATCAGGACCAGCCAACATGCAGCATAATGGTATCTATGTAAGAAAAGGGTGAGAAGTGAAAATACAGTGTTAGCATACTCAGTGTTAACATTAGCATATTATTATTATTATTATTATTATTATTATTATTATTATTATTATTATTATACATTACTTGATATCAGTTTTCATAGTTTGCTTTAACTTTAACCAAAAGCACACAAACACCTCACCCATTGAGACTGCAGAGAATAGAGGTCATCCCCATGACCATGTTGGCAACAGACAAGGCATTGGCGGCATTTTTACGGGCAAACTCTTTGAGCTGGACCCAACTGGCCTGTTCGTTTAGGAACAGTTTGCTGGAGCGCTGGAAAAAGCCTGAGACCAAACAGAGGTAATGATTACACAGCGGCTGTTGTTTTTGACACTGCTATGAGATGAGCTTAAGGTACAAAAGTGTGAATTCAGGCGCTAAGCTGATCCCAGGACATCACTGGATGTAATCCAAAACAATACGCACATGCATGCACAGTCATTTACAATAAAAGTTACATTTATCTATCTGATGCATTGACTTATTTACACATCCCTGAAACATTTTCCCCAAGGAAAAACAAAACAGGTTTTTTCTCTCTTTCCGGCTGAAAAAAACAGAGCTCCCGTTCTATACAGAAAATAATTATGGAAATGCGAATAACATCATCTCTTCCTTATCTTCCCACTATACATAAAGCATGGGTAGCTACATAAGAAAAATAGGAAGATTCTTGGAAAGCTTGTAAAAATTAACTAATCAAATTTGAAAGAAACAAAAATCTTTCGTTTTAAAATGCCGCGTAGGTGTAAAATAAATCAAGTCAAATGACAAACAGCAATCAATGTCTTTATGTGAAAAAACTCACATTAGAGGAAGCAAAGACAAAATCATCTGAACAAGCTTGCATCACCCATCCTAAATTCAGCAATGGCCATTCAGCTAAAGCACAAAGTTGATTATTGTCCAGTAACAGCACGTATGAATGGTTTTATTTTTCAAAAAAGATGTTTTTTTTAAACTATAGAAATATTTGACTATCACAACTAGTGACATGACTATACCCTTATGAGTTCAACTCTACTTGATCCATGCTGTTGTCGAAATGTAATTTGATGAAAGAAAAAGAAAATTTTGTCCCATACTTGTTGTTTTTTTTTTTTTACAGTTCAGTGTTGTAATACACTCTTTAACACATGAAGGCCTCTTTGCACAACAAACCCCATATGAATATAAAAAGAAATAGTTGAAGTAGAAAAATAACATTTTAATGCTAAATATTTTTTTTTTTAACAATTAAACAATTAACAATGTTAAGACACGTATGTTTTGGTTATTTAATATAATACTTCCAGTGCATACGTCCACTTCAAATTCACACTCGGAATGACTTTGTACTCAAACGTCAATGCATTTAAAAGGCATGAACAAAGAAAAAAAAAGACAAAAAGAAACAGTACTTTTGCTGGCATACAAGGCCGTGTTATTTTAGTTGTAGATTTTGGGTTGTCTAGTAATAGATTCATAAACAAGACGACCCAAAATCTACAACTTAAATTTCTTTTGGTTCCAATAGGAAACAAAGGTGTACTTCATTGCTCCTTGTCTCTGTTGATTCTGCTGCTTTCAGGTTGCCTTGCAACTCTTTTTTAAGTGTCTGCTAACTTTCCACTCAACTTCCTAACCATAAGTGCATGTTGTAGCTCATGTGTCCAGGGGCAATTAGTTGTGGTTCAATGAAATTTAAAACCTGCATTACTGAATCAATAGCATTAACACTGATGGTTGAGGTCTTCCCGATAGCTATTTCCTACACTTTCCAGGCAATTGCCTTTTTGAATTTATATAATGTTTTGTCTGAATAGTTTAAAGTCAGCGCCGTGTATGTATCTGAAGAGAATAAACAGTATGCACTGGAACAATATAATAAAATATAAGAAGTAAAATAATTGTCTATAAACTTGTTTCCCTTTACTGTATGTACTGCTTAGATGATGACATAGGAACACAGAAACACAATGCAATAGGAATAAATCTGCTTCAGATTTTGAGATCAGCCTGTTTAAAATTTCAGACGTCAATCCAAGCTAACGCAAATAATACATAATCAGATGCTCATGGATATGAATTATGCACAGCCGCAGATCTGGGTCAAGCGGGTCTTCTTGTTAACAGCAATTTATTCGGTACCAGACTCGTTTCGTGTGATTTATCCTTGCAAGACCCGACTGCCTATTATGTAGCGATCCTTATAAATGTGCAATAGGAGCTATATTTGCGTCACATGACCACTGTGACTTTTTGCAGTGAAAGCAAAGGTGGATCTCAACTGGAAATAGCTTAGGGGGAGAGGGAAAAAAAAAAAGATTAAACACAACAGGGCTCTTGGCATCCCAAAACCCACTCTGACTTTGTGCCACTGAAACGCTGCAAAGAGTGTTAATGAAGATATACAAAGCGTTCTTTGTCCTTAAAGTAAATGAATGGGTATAAAATGTAAATAAATTTCTTCATAGGCTGGATATTTGTTTTTTTGTTGTTTTTTTCTAAACATACAATTAACCATAAAAACTGAATAAACTGATCAGCAAGAAACCTCAGATGCAGTCATTTCTTTCGAACTCAAGTTCGATTTAACCCTAAACCCTTGATAAGGAAAAGTAAGTTCCAGACAAAATTACAGATGGAGATTGTCTTGAATACATTGTCGTTGCTTTTGGCTGCACTTCCTGGCCTAGTGGAAAAAAGACATAGAAAGACTGGTTAAATTAAAATCAAAGTGAACAATCATCTATAATTCTGTCTGGAATTCTAGTATCGGACCTTAGTGTTGCTCATCACAGTATTCATTGTCAAAACATAGCGCTATCCGTATCCGGAGGCGATTTGCCATATTTCTTCAACACACAACAGTCAAGAGAACAAGTAGCAAACCATAATTCCCGACCAATAACGTAATTTTGTAGGGTAAACTAGAGGCATGCAGGGACACATGCAGAAATGGCTTTGGTTCAATAAAGTGTAAATTGATTTCAATGTAAAAACAAACAAATGTGACAACATGTGACAAATTAAAACCTAACCCACTTCCCTCTATTTTTAATAAGCACCTAACATCTAAACAGACATCAAGAAAGTTTAATGCAGGGTTCCTACTATTGAGTTTTGCAACCTGCACTTGAAGTCATTCCAAAGCCGGCCGATTGCAAGCGACTCGTCATCTGAAAGAAAACAACCAATCAGAAACAGCACAAGCCAACAGCAAATCATTCACCAAAAAAGCTAACGATTTTCATTTCAAATGTTCTTCTTGTTGCTTTTAAATTTTGTTCGGACGCGTGTCACCAGACACGTGATTTGAAAGTACAGCTAAAACTTACAACGCATTTTGTCTGTGGCGCTGGTGAACACTGAAGCCATTCTAAGAGGCCTAATGAGAAATAGGACAAATGTTAGCAAGTCTGCATGGCATGTGCTATCATTTAATACAACTATTGGTTGGTATTGGTAGTCAGCTGCATGGGTATATTTAAAGATAAATGGTTATGTAATCAACTTTAGCATCCCTAATACAATTTAGTACATTAAATACTGAATTTCTTATGCGTCACATTGTTGGCAAAACAAAGAACAAAACTGAACAAATAGCCAAATTATTATTAAGTAATAAAAGAAATATTCTGTGGCTCACCGCTTTGAAAAGGTGATGCCGGTATTGCTTTTACCGCCCGTCGTAAGAGTGCGTCAGAGATGCCTGTTAAATCAGGTTTATCATATCGAGTAGCTGGTTTTCGAAATCATAACATTTTCTAATGGAAGCCCCGAAAAGGACAAGCAATAATAGATCACCAAAATAATTCTAGATATACTTATGCTATACTTGATTAAAAGTAGTTCTACTGATTTGAGCACCACTGAATTCTGTCTTTTTACTTTTGACAACCAGATATTCCTGACTGGGGCCTTAAAAAAAAGCAATACAGTGTAACTGAATTATTTATTTATTTATAGCCAAATGAGCACAGTCCCCACAGTTCTACCCAATCCTTTGCCAAACATTTATGGTTCACTTTCTGACTCGTAAGTGTATAAATATATCCAGATGGTTTGTTCATTAGAAAGCCTAGCCAAACACTGCACATGTGTAAGCTCTCAGCATTGCTGTCCTACTGATCATTAATGCTAAATATGACCTTTTACATGCACCTGTGGTTTTACTCCTTTGTATTGTCCTTTGGGTCTGATTGTACCTTAATGTTATTTGAATTTGTTATTTTGAAGCATATGATTGGACTAAAGATTAAGTTCAAATTTAGGAAGTGAGTTCAGCCACTGCTTCTCACACCCACCAATCAATTGAGTTCTAGCAGATTTCCGCCTTCACGGAGGAGTTCATAATGCTTTGCGATAAAAATGGTTAAATTTAGTAGATGCTTTCTAAAGGTGGATTAAGGAAGAGTGTCCCTGAAATACAGAGGGCCATCTCCACCAATGTTACAAGGACAGTGATGTCATCAATTAAGTCAAAGTATGCACACTCTCAAGACCCACCCTTGAGAACCTTCTCTCAACAACTTACCATCAACTCTATTGACATTAGGAGTTGTCACAATCTTATAATTGCACCCAATTTTCATGCATCATTACTCTGACATATTTTGTCTTCTTTTGCTCAGGGTATGAGACTGGATTTAAAGAACAGGTGGACCAGGAGGATGGACTGGCTTACCTTGTAAGAAGGGAGGTAAATCAACTACAAGTGACAGAGCCTTCGAAAGGTATACCTTGTGGACAGGAAGAGGTATTGGCCCAAAGATCACTCTTGTGTCAGTGTGAGAGACAGTCCAGACCCGGCTCTCGTCAAAGATTTCTATTGTGAACATCTGGACCAACATGCCCCCAGGAAACAGGTGGAACAGGTGGATGGACTGGCTTACCTTGTAAAGTTGCTTGACTTTGTGACGGGGCCTTTAAACATTTTAGCTTATGGCCTGGAAGAGGTATTGGCCCAAAAAACAGTCTTGATTCAGTGCAGGTGACAATCCAGACCCAGCTCTTATCACAGGTTTTTCGATGTGAACACCAGGACCAAACTGCTTTCTGGACTGGTGGTAGAGGAGGTGTTTTGGCATCAGAAGCTTCAGGAGTAAGGTTGTGTAAGGTCCACCCAGCCAACCCATAGAGGTCACAGTCCACAGAGGTTTAAACATGAATATATGATTTATGTATTTCAAACATTTCTGGTTCACGTTCCTCACTCGCTTGTACTGTATATGTAACACAATGAAATCATTCAATCTATGGAAATTTGTGCCAAAAATATAGCGGTTGTGCAAGTTCTAAGCCTTGTTTTAGTACTGTTTTTGTTCCACTGTCTGCTTCTCTAGTTTCCTTCTTTTTTGCTCTTCGATCTGACTGGACCTGATTGGACTCGGGCTAAAGCCTGGTTATTGACACTGAACTAATTTAAGATTTCACTATGAATATTTTGACTTTGCACATTGATCTTTACATGTTCTCCAAGTGTAGCCTGTTACACACAGGTTAGATGGATTGAGCTTTATGTGCATTTCTGGAAGGCTGCTTGATACGGTTGCCTGGTAACGACTATTGACTCGGAACTACATTACTGACCGCTGAACAAATGCGCTACAAAATCCTGTTATCGGCACATTTTGGAAAACACTGAAAACACTGAAAACAGTCATGAATGCATAACATGGTTATTATATCCACAAAATGGCTTTAACTCTACTGTACACACTGAAAACATAAAGATGTGGTGGAGCTGTCCACAGCACGTGGCCCTCCCCCCAAAGGATTTCCCATCCTGAGCCACTGACAGCAGTGAAGCACACACACAAACCACAGAACAACTTCCCACTGATACTGTATTCAACATGGAAAATGAACATGCATTCAAATTTATTGAGATTTGTGCGTTTGTGAAAACCGTACCAGTGGAAGGATGGAGCAGGATCATTGTGGGGTTTTTTTCTGACACTATGCACAGCAAAACACCTGAAAAAGACAGAAAAAAAACTGTTGTTATTATACATCTCTTACAGGATACTGGTACACAGGAGTACCAAAGTACCCAAGCAATAGACCAGAGCTGTTAAAGACAGATGAAGGATGGTAGAGCATGTTTTGATCAGTCCAAAGTGTGCTTTATTTGTATAGCTTTTTATTCATTTATGTATTCAAATTTTATGATTCACATGGGTTTCTTAGCTCCTTAAATTAATATTGCACACGACTGCGTTATCAACGTGCAGAACTGTTTAGTTTAGTCAGCTGTGACAAAATGCTGCAGAGTAAAAATGCTTTCAAAAATATACAAATGAACAGAAGAGAAATCCAAAACAAATCAATATTTGCAATTAGCAGCGGTTTTTTGTAGGTATACAGTTTTTTTGAAAGAACTGATAGGTTGCTCCAAACATCTCAGAGAACTAACCACTGATCTTTTGTAGGATGCCTCAGATCCTTCTGTCTCTTCATGTAATCCCAGATAGACTCGATGGTGTTGAGATCAGGGCTCAGTGGGGGCAAAACTATTCTTCTTGTTGAAGATTCCTAATGACATTGGCTGAAGGTTTGGGGTCGTTTTCCTGCTGTGAAATAAACTTGGTGTCTTTCGTCTGCTGCATTAAGTTTCCTTGGCAACATATCTTGAAACCCCAGTCAGCTGTGAAATCTTGCTGATGCAGTATAACTAGATCGTGTCTGGTTGCTGTGCTTAAGGTTTGCCATAGTGTATGACCTGTGATATTAAACTGTCTTCCACAACCTCACATCTGCCAATACACCTGAGTCTGATCCTCCAAAATCCCTTAGTGATTTAGTGAAAGTGTTAGAATGGAAAGCCAAAGACTAGTCACACCGAACATTCATTAGATTTTTTTATCTGTCGCTTCGCATTTCGCATTTTCTTTTGCGTTCTTATATTACAGCATTTCTCAACACCTGCCTAAAACATTAAATTAATAGTTCTTAGTCAATCAAATGATCTGTAAGTTCCTTTTATTATCATAAAATGTTTTCTCAACATGAATTTTCACAGTGTGTGTGTGTGTGTGTGTACAGAAATCTGCAGTAACGAAAATGCACTAAAATATTACAATATTGTGTGTCTCATTTAATAATATTTTAACACTGTTGCATAAAGTGTCATAAAAATACACACCAGCTCCTCAGATCACAAGTCAACCAAGACAAGGTTAGGAAACATAGCATCAGTGAAAGCAGAAATAAAAACAGCCTAGACAACATGCAGTACTCGGTCCCATGGTGCCTACATCTCAGACCCTGCTTTAGAATGCATTATCTGGGCCTGAAGCTCACTCTGGCATAGGCATTTCTGTTATGGGTATAAACAACAACATCGCTCTACCAAAGATATTTCCTCCTGCAAAACAACAACGTGTATGAATATCATATCCAGTGGATCATTTGGTTCAATTTTACATTTTCATTATATATATATAAAATATATATGATATATATAAAATAGCTATATATAAAACATATGTAAAACAGCTACATATTATGCATGTTGTAATGTTTAGTTATCCAATCCGTGGAAAATTTTTTCAGTGAAACTGGTCCAGGGTGCAAAAAAATTATTAAATAAAGAGTCTTCAGGGAACCGCTGTCACAGTACACAGCACAGAGCGGCGTGCGCGTGCCCGCTAAAGCGCGCGCCCTGCTCTTCTTTATTGCGTAACAGTAAGAAGAGCGCGCGACCCTGCTTTTTTTCTGATAAGTCACGGAGGAAATGAAACCGTCAGATCCGTGCACTGCAGCCGGACCAAATACAGTGGGGCACAACGCGAGCGGTTATACAGCGTTACACAACACCGAAAGTCCTAACAAGTTCACATGACTGGGTCACATTGAGCGCTTATAATGACCATACGCAGTTACATTATAACGCGAGCAGACTGCGAAAGAGCTCTCTCTCTTTCTCTCTCTCCTCAGGACCACAGCCTCCAGTCTCTCTGCCTGTCTCTCTTTCGGCCTTTCTTTCCGTATATTTGCCAGTCTTTCTACCATTCCTAATGCCAAACTGTCTATCTACCAACCCCTCTCTCTACCAGTCTGTCTGTCTGTCTGTGTCTCTCTGTCTCCTGAAGACTTCACATCACATTACATTCGCGACATTATTATAAATGCACATCATTAAATGTTCCCCTCAGACCTGCTGACATTTCAATCCACATACAATACGAACCACAAACCAAAACATTATAATGATGTTATTTAGACTATACAACTCTATAAATATAATAGATACTTTATATATAAACAGAAAAAGGGACATAAAGCAAAGCTAGCATCATTCCGGGTTTCTATTTGAATACTCACCGTGATTAGAAAAGGCAAAAGACGGGAATTAAAGATTAAAAGAAAGAAAAAAAAAAAGCATTCGTGTCGTCAAGTGGACTTTTTCTCTCCAGGCAGGACCAGAAATTAAAATAAAAATTATATTTATGTCTATAAAGCACCTTTAATACAGCTGTTACGTTTCCTCGACGAGCGAAGAAAAGTGTCTTAGTGCGACTGCGTTATTTGTTGTGCTCGCATCACCTGTCACAGTGACAATGGCACACGCGCGAACTGTGCGCGAGCGCTCTCAAAACCCGTCGCGCGATTTGCTGGAATATTCCGCTGGAAGTGACGTCAGGATTCCTTCTCGAGTTTTCTCTCGTGCGTAGCAGGACTGAGGGAGAGTGTTGGAGCTGAAAGGGAACTGAGATTGGAGATCATTGATGATTTTAGTTTTATTTCTGCTCATCATTTTTCTTTTCTGATCATCATTCCTAAGAAAACATGCTGTAGGAATACCTCATTTAGATGTTGGTCTTTATTCAGTCATACACAGTTACACATTGCTTAATCACTGTTTATTACACTGTTATTGTTATATAATTAGATATCACTAATTGATATCAGGCTGGAAATGTATTGAAAAAAAGTGTATACACACCCAAATTGTCAATTGCAACTAGCAAATAGTATTATCAAGCAAGCAATCAAATTTAAGTAAAACAAAAAGGTTTCTTCTTTTTCTTCGCCGATCTCACCAACGACTCGCTCATTAGGATAAACATATAGTAACTGATTTCTGATGCTGAAATTTGTATTTTTAATTGATTTATTTTTGTAAATATTTACAAAAAACTTTTGGGACACCTGATTCTTCCAGTCATATGTGGTTCTTCCCCAAACTGTCACCTCAAAGTTGGAAGCACACAAACCCCCCAGGCCTCCTCACCTCACCTACATCAGTACCTACTGTTACTAAAGCCCTCGTGGCTAAATGAGTGCAAATTTCCACAAGCACACTCCAAAATCTAGTGGAACATCTTTCCAGAAAGGAGGTTATTATAAGAGCAAATGGACTTAATATGGAATTTGATGTTCAAAAAGCAAAAATCTCATGGTCACGTGTTTACAAACGAAAGTGCATATAGAGTATTTTGCGCTTTTGCTTGAATGCCTTTTCTCATAGGCTAGAATAGGTATGGTTGTTGTTATATGTTAATATTTTGCGAGTAATATTGTATTGTATTGCATTTATTGTGTTGTTTGTATGTCTAGTCTGTGCATGTGCCACTCCAGATGCCAATCCAGGTCTACCTTTATTCCAGATGGATGAAGCCACACCCACCTCCCATTGATGTCACAATAGCATTATCCTATAAAGTAGGATCAGAAACCGGGATCTGGAGCTTGTTGGTCAATGCTCGATTTTGTTTTCGTGATTCTGTTTCGTTATTTTGTAAACCTGTGATAGCCTGGTTGCGACTTATCCCCATTTTTTACTTCGAATTTGCTCTGTCCCTTGTGCCGATCCAATCGGCTAGTTTGTAAGTACTCACTATTATTGTAACCCATGTAAATATATGCTCATATTTGCATTATGTTCACCGGTAGTAGAAGCGTGGCTGCTATTTGTGCTGGGTGTAAGTTTCTTCTTTCTTCTATGTTCTTTGTAGGTGATTTAGTTTTCCTGAAAAGCGTGTTGTTTATTATTTTTGGCCTTGGTCTACTCTGAAAATTACCCCACTGTTTGCATGTACATAGTTCAATATATAATTCCTGGGTTTTTTTTACTATCCCTAGTGTTTGCTCATTATTTCTATACGAATAAGAATGCCTGGTCCTTTACATAGCCATCTTACATCCACCATCCAATGCCTTTAATCAGGCCCAACACTAGACTGGGCTGTAACAATGTGCAGAGTCACCAGTTTATGCCAAATATTTCTGCAGCTCATTTAATGAACTATGCCTGCTGATAGACATCCTGGTAAGTTTTTTATCTTAGCCTTCTCAGTTTTTAAAGGATGTCCATTTCTTGGTAATGTCCATGGCTGCCCCCCTTTCCTTCACTTGTTGATAATAACCTTTACTGTGTTCCATCGTATAGCAAATGTTTTGAAAATTCTTTTGCAGCCCTCTCCTGATTGAGACCTTTCAACAGTTCGCCTTTCCCATGCATGCTTTGAAAGTGTTTGCAGACCATCATTTCAGCAATCACAAGAAGCCAAGATGAACAGAAAACCCTATAGGAACAGCTGAGCAATCTGAGTCTCTTCATTGATGACTTGATTGATAAATAAAAAATGTATCTTAATTTTTCAATCACAAAAACCTGCTATTTAAATTGTAGTGTGCAGACTTTATCTACATGTTCTACATGTTTTACCCTATCACTAAGTGTTGGTTTATTTTATACCAACAGACCTATAGTCAGTGAGGACCACACAGTTGCTCTGTGGTCTGAAAAATTACAACTGGATCGTACTTTCATTTAATCGTGAATTGCTAAAAAAACAAACAAACAAACAAAAAAAAACCTCGAAATCATTACTGTCTCATCTCCCAACAGCCACTCATTGTTGACAAATCGACTATTAATCTACCAAGAACCAGCTGTCAAAAAGAAAACAACACAACAGTGAAGTAAATACAGATCATTTTGTCAAGTCAGTGTGACCAACTTGGCCTGTGTTTTGCAGGTCTAAACTCCGAGTCTTTTGACTAATTTGAATGTAAGCAATCCATGTGACTTCTACTGCTTAAGTATCAGGGAAGCATGCCATCTCTAAAACCAGTTAACTTAACATACCTTTTTTAAATCAAAATTTAATTGTTTTATATTTCAAAAGTTTACTCTGTAAATTATAATCTATGTTTAGAGACAGTGGCATTAACTAAAAGACAGGAGGTGGAGCTGGAGATAGCAGAGCTGAAGATATTGAGGTTTTCATTGGGAGTGACGATGATGGACAGGATTAGAAATTAGTTTGTTAGAGGGACAGCGCATGTAGGATGTTTAGGGGACAAAGTGAGAGAAGCCCGACTGAGATGGTTTGGACATGTGCAGAGGAGGGGTATATCAGTAGGAGAATGCTGAGGATGGAGCCACCAGGAACGAGGAAAAGAGAAAGGCCAAGGAGGAGGTTTATAGATGTGGTGATGAAAGACATGCAGGTAGTTGGTTTGAAAGAGGCAGATGTAGAGGACAGGGGGGTATGGAGATGGATGATCCGCTGTGGCGACCCTTAATGGGAGCAGCCGAAAGAAGAAGAAGAAGAAAAAGAAGAAGTAAATTATAATATTATTTTACCTTGAAGGAGGGATGAGTAATATTTAAACCAAAACACTTGTGGAAAAACTGACATAAACATAAACATTCAACAAATCAGGAGAAGGAATTTTAAAAGTTTTGCCTATTGCAATAGCATTTAGGCCACGAAAATGAATCATGTGTATGTTTTTTTTTGTTTGGTGTGGTGGAATAGCTTGGAATAGCTCATGTGCAATGCATTAATGATACCGATGGCCTCTTAGTGCGAGTATCAACAGAAAATTCATATGAGACCAAAGATCACTGTGCATAATCCCACATGGATCTCCTAAAGCTTGCACTTCCCAGATTAGTAGTCCAGCTAAACTACGATCAACTCCAGGAACAGTTGGTTCATTATTAGTACTGTTAAATTGCACTTATTTGTATGTGTCACTTCAGTAATAGATCTGCATTAATGTTGTGGCTTGACTTCACCTTTTATACTTTCATATCAAAATACATCTTGAATTATATATTTATATGGTTTATATCATGACTTTTAATAATTGTCTTCCAAAAGCACCCAGCCACTCCTTGTTCATCCAATTTCTCAAAACACTAGCTGAACTAGTTAATGGCAAACAATTTCCAGAACCCGAAAAAAAAGATTTTTGAATCACTGATATTCAAATGTATCTAATAACAAAAGGCTTGTCATTTTAAGAGAATTGGGCTGCTTATTGACAGCTAGAAGCTGGATTTTTCCATCAGGGATAGGAATAAAGCCATGTTACAGGTCTAAACCAGCTTTGACCAGCCTTTGACTTGTTTATACTTTGCTGATCACCAGACCTAGGTGCCAGGTACTCTTAGGAAGTAAATCAAATGATCACTCTTTAAAACCATGGTGAGCAGAAAAGCATCTCATTATGCACAAAACATTGAACCTTGAGGTAGATAAGCTCCAGAAGCAAAATACCACTTTAGATTTAACTTCTGTCAGACAAAAAATGATTGGACTGGAAAAACACTGAAAAAACACCAGGTGATTTTTTTCTCTCTAATCATCAACTGTCCAATTTGGGTGAGTCTGAAGTCATTTACATTCTTGGTTCACAAGTAAAACCCAATGTTGGGTTGTGCTGTTTTAGCCCTTCCAACTCAATGTTTTTAGAAGTTTAGAAGAGGGATTATATGAGTTTTTCTTCCTTCTGATGTTTAATGTGGACTGAAGTTTTTGACCTGTACTTGGATTGCAGCCACATGTTTGGATGTTTAGATAATTGCATGTTAATGTGATGGTGTTACTAATAAATTGGACGACGGTGAGTGTACAAACAGCATCATCTATGACCATAATAGAATTATGTCTATGGTAAGATTCTAAAGGAACAAATATAAATATGTTATGACAATAGTGGAAAACAACTATAGTATACAAGAGTTATAACTGAATTCTTATTGTGAAAATATGACTGTACAGGTGTTATTATAATGTTATAGATTATTACCAGAGCATGTTATAGACTATATTGGGTTATAGTATGACTACACGATCATGCAGCTTTGCATGCAAAAATTATTTATGACTATAATTGCATAACAACCAGACTAAATCCTTGCCCTGTAAGATATGCAGGTCATTGTATTTAGTAGCTCAACAACTAATGAATATTATAAAGGTCAAAAATTACAAAGCCAGTTGAGCCAGTGTAATAGTATGCGTTCATTTCACAAAAAATTGAAAAGGATTCGAGTAATAAAATGTTTATTAGTTGAATCAGCAGTTGATTGATGTAATACCGAAACTTAATACAGAACTTCAGCTTCAAAGCAGCTCAGTGTGACTTATTTGGCAACGAAGAGAAAATCCGCAGTGGTTGCTGAATGGTCTCTGAATCGAGACACCGGCTTGATAATTTTGGTGTAATTTGTTAATTTACACCAAGACAATTTGAGTGTCCTTTGAATAACCGGACAATAAAACACAGATAAATGATCAATGAAATATCTGAACCATGATCTTTGTACTCTGGTAATACAGCCACTATTTGTTTAGAGCATGGCGGAGGAGGTTTTGGCTCTCAAGAACACTGTGGGATTGAAATGTTGCTTCACTCCATTGTAATTCCTAGTAACCTTTTTTTTTGTACATAAGCTTGTGCTAGTTTGTGGATGGAACTATAGGATATACATAACAAGGTCATAAGACTACAGGGTAAGTATTGTCAGGGTAAAGTGTGTTGTTACCAAAATAAACTTGCTTGAAGGAAGCACTTGAAGCCCTTCACAGTAACCTAATTAAAGAATTCAGACACGTTCATGGAAATGACATGCATTTTCATGTATAGTTAATGCTCATTCAGAAACTACAAGCACACCCAAGCACAAAGTAAACAGGAGGTACCCATTGATTGTTGTTTGGTTTGCAGAATATTTGTATTGACAAAAAAAACAATTCAGAAGATCTCTTGCATTCCCAGAATAGACTGCGACCTACAAATATAGACAAACAAACTGGTAAATAGCAGGTGGAAATAAAGTTAAAAACTTTATCATGAATTGCGTAGGATCAGATGCCGATAAAGTGTAATAGTTAACATAGCTTCCTTTGGCCGAACTCAAGTAACATGCAGTACAGGGTGGAATAGATAATATCATTGCATAAGTGAAATGAAGCTCCTAAGAACAATATATAAATATCGGCAAAATACCCTTGCAATTCTGTCAAAATGCAACCCTTCTCTCAGAAAATTGTTGCAGTTGCAAATGTTTTGGTATAAATGTTTTTTTTCTTGTGAAAAAGTGTTGTTGTTCGCACTTTAATGTTTCAGATCATCAAACTAATTTAAATATTAGTAAAAGGTAACAAAAGTGAACACAACATGCATTTTTTTAAAATGAAGGATTTTGTTATTGAGGGAACACTAAATCCAAAACTACATGGCCCCGTGTTAAAAAGTGTTTGCCCCCTAAGCCTAATAACTGGTTGGGCCACCCTTAGCAGCAACAACTGCAATCAAGCGTTTGCAATAACTTGCAATGAGTCTGTTACAGCGCTGTGGAGTATTTGTGGTTCACTCATCTATGCAGAATTGTTGTAATTCAGCCACATTAGAGGGTTTTTTGTCTATATAGAACACTGCCATCATGGTGTTTGAATTCCTCCTTTACCAGATCCTCAATCTCAGCTACATCATTTGTATCCATAACTCAAATCTATTACAAAACATAAGTTGTCCATTGGATTTGTTTGAAATCTAGCATGCATAATTATTGTTATCTTATTAGTTAGTTTGTCCCTGTCAACAAAGTTTTCCAAAAATACAAACCAACTAGTACCCTATTTTTACCCTTCTAACCCTGACTAGGCCAGTTACTAAGGATGAATTATCCCATTCAGTGCTCCTGAATGTGTGAATAGACTCTAGTCTCACTGTGACCCCCACCCAGGATACGATCAAGTGCAGATAAAGTAAATGAATGAACAAATACACAAAAGATAACAACAAATCATTGATAGCAAGAAATAGCTCTAAATATATATATATATATATATATATATATATATATATATATATATATTTTTTTTTTTTTACTGAATTTGACTCCAGGATTCCAGACATGCTCAGTCGATCCTTTATTAGGAATCTTCATGGTCTCTAGTGTTTCTGTTTGGTATATTAATCTTTGTTCTTTGATCAGAGCTTTAAAGTTTCCATAAAAAAAAAAAAATTTTCAATACGTTTGTGCAATACTTCAGGACTAGACTTACACGAACAAAGAATCAAGTTACACATTTAACCCCGTACAATATAATGAAGCATTCAAGCAGCGATGTTCATTTTTAGCTGACATTAGCAGAGGTAATGTTGAGAAATATGAGATATTATGCATTGTTCTCTCAGACACAGACCTTTCAATACGATGACACTGAGCTTCACAGGCTTTTTATTCAACACTAAATCCTGTTGCATAATCTTCAGAGGAGTGAAACATCTCAGAAATCTGTGTAAAAAACTCATATGGGGGCAGGAACTTTTTTTTTGTTTGACACTACAATACCCATAATCTGTACTGTATTTTCGATGTAATTACCTTTACAAATAAAGGGTGTTAGTTGTTAAATGTGTTTTGACAGACTTAGAATGGGATTCTATAAAAGCTGCACTTCTCTTCATTATTTTGATAATGTTTTGTAATCTATGGCCATAGCATCAGCAAGCCAGTTGTTCACCTCAAGAAAGAAAGGAAACTTTCAAGAGGGACCCCCTTTCAGTCACGCTTTCATCCCTGTACTGTGCATGAGAAAAACGTGCTTGTGACATTTCCGCCTGCCATTTATTTATTTCCAGCTCTTTCAAAGCCTCAACAATGGTTTCAAATTCATCCACTTTGAAAGCGTTTATAAAAAAAAAAAAAAAAAAAAAAAAGCTACATTTTCATTTTTTTTGTGAGTGGCCTGGGGTACATCAGCATGCAAATTCCCAAACGTATGCAATAGGGTTGAATATTCACTCCAGCCCACTCCAAACAAACAGTATCTTCCCTGAGTCATGCTAGAACAGGTTTGGTCTCCTATCTTAAATGAAGGAAAAATGTTATGCTAATGCATCCAATGGCATCTTATACAATTGTGTTTCCAACTTTGTGCTAACAATTTGAAGAAGAACCACATGTACATATATGCATTTGTCCATAGAATCTCCAAAGAAGAGCTGTGTGACTGAGCGTAATACAGTTTCCTGTGTAACATTCACACCTGCTCAAGTGCTTGACTGCCACTACAACATAAAAATGCACTTAAATGAATACGTACGGTTCTTCCTTGAAAAGGAAATCCACTTTTTCCCCTCTCCAGTAAACAGAAAGACTGCTTCAGGACGAGGTTCCAGGTTGGCATTAAGCAAAAAAAATACTTTTATTGCAAACTTGTGGTCTTTGCTACTTACAATACATGTTACATTAGAAACACAAAGGCAAGTCACTGGCAGAAGACAGAAAAGCATGTGCTTATATTGTGTTTAGCACCATTGGGGTTTTTTTTCCTTATACACCAGTAATTAAGAGGTTTAACCTACATTAGGATGTATGATGACATTTCTCTTCAATAGAAACTGCATACAAAAAAGTCTCCCAACAAACATTCTTGCTCGTTTTTTTTTTCTTTTTTCAGCGTCCAACGCTTTCTCTCGTCTTTTGCTTCATCGTCACCTGAGATGTGGAGTGTGTTTGGAGTGACCTTCCCAGTGTACAGAAACCCCCGTCCCCGTGTTTTAGAAATGTTTAAGCGGTCTCAAAAAGGGAACAGAGCAGAAAAAAAGAAAGAAAAAGAAAGGCAGCAGAATCTTCAAGTATTAAACACAGCTTAGCGCACAAGCTTCGGACACACGTTATTAGGACCTAGAATTAACTCAAGAAACAAATGAAGAAGAAGAAGAAAAAAAAAAGAATACAGGCTAGGGTTAATGAGCGTCCTTCCCGACACAAATGTTTCATATAGGTCCATATATTCATATGCATATAAATAAAAATTCAGTGCTGTAAAAACATTTTCTGACCACATAGGAACTGAGCTATAAGTGAAGGCATGTCATGTAAGTTTTTTCTTTTTTTTTTTATAATGTAATCCCTCACTCTTTTTTTTCAATTATGGCTAAGAAAAGCTACTGCAGGACTAGGTAAACAGATATCCCATGTTAATCATCATTTTTTTAATATAACACTTAGTGAAAGATGTGTGTTTTTCTCTCGATCTCTTTTGGTTTATGCAGCACAGAGTAAAAAAAATGTACTTTTGGCAGCAGTAAGGCACCAAGGGATTATATCAGAGTGTATGTGTATGTGTATGTGTGTGTGTGTGTGTGTGTGTGTGTGTGTGTGTGTGTGTGTGTGTGTGTGTGTGTGTGTTAAACATAAAGCAAAAAACACTCTTTGGCTATCTCAGAGAAACCCTGTTTGCCTCTCTTCCTGTGTGTGTACGGAGGTTAAAATACATTGGTGATCCTGTAAGTGTATCAGAACAGTCTGTTGTTTTTTTTTTTTTTTGTATATGTAAGTGTGTGTGTGTGTGTGTGTGGGTGAAAATGCAAGTGAAATGCATTTGCAGTCCTGTAGGTGTATTGAGATCCTTGTCTCCTTTTGCGGTATGTGTGAGTATTTTCTCAGTCTCTAGGTGGCGCTGGAGCAACTTTGCCTACGATGTGCAGCGTTGCACGTTTTCGCCGCCTTCGGCGTGCAGCTGCAGGTCGATGGGCCGCGACGGCTGTTCTCCCGGCCTGACGTTCAGCAGAGACAGGTTCTTCACGCAGCCCGTGATGCCTGAATAAAACTTTGAGCCAGTCAGAGTGGCCATGTCTGGAGCTCCACCTGTCAACATGGACACCACAAACACACACATAAATTTGACATATCATTTACCCAAACTTTTACAGTCGCTTGAAATTTATTTGCATCTTATCAGCATTAAAAAGCAACTGCACTGACTGTTTCTGCATGGCTTTCATTTGCATACCGAAACCTGATTGGCTCTTGTATTTTATGATGTAATAACACATCTCCCCATGGTATTAAGCAATGACATTTTAGCACTTAACACATTTTTTTTCTTTTATTTATATACAATATTACTTATAAGGAATACTTTTAGCTACAAATTGCAGCAAAATGTTGATCACATATCCATATGTAGTCGGTCTCTATTCAGTTAGACATTTCTACAGATATGAAGGATTTGAATAAGGCCATTAATTCATTGTAAAATTAACAAATATATAACATTTAATAAAATAAACAAAAACACACTGGGAACCAAGAGCTATCTGCTCTCTTCCGCATACATGATGAAGATTTTAACGCTTTCCTCTTGCCTCATTTTGGTGTGTTGTTCGTCTCCTTCATCTTTTTTAAAATATCATTTTTGCAATTTCAGTCCCCTGTTGTTCCTTGCGAGGTGTTTAGACTATAATTGTAATGTGGTGTTTATTTCAACAAGAGATCTTATAACATAAAAGGTCCATACCCAGGTAGATGCTGCCCTTGGTGTTTACCATGACACTCCTGCCAGGGGACTCTCCATGCTGAGCTGCCCTGTCATCAACCTGTACGTAGCCCTGCTTTCCTGTCCTGCACACAACAAAACGCACATGCCGATTTGTCCAGTTATTCATTCAGATGCACCACTTACTCTATATAAGACCTAACAAATCACCCATGAAATACTAAAAATAATCATTCATATTATTCACTAACCCCATTATCCCATAACTCAACCATATATATTTTTTTCTTTTCTGAGTGCCTTAATACAAATTACATATATTTATATAGGATTGAGAATGATGCACTTGAACAGAGAAACTATGAGATCCTGAAGGCTTGATCTGGGTTTGAAACAATTAAAATCAAATGCTAATAATAAAGCAACAGAATATGAATACTTGCAAATAATAGTAAAAATGGTACCTGACTGCAGTGATTTTGTGCCAGTGTCCATCATTAATGCGCTCCTTTGAAAGGATTTCTGCCTCTCCACTGCCCAGCTGGTAACTATGGGGCAAAGAGGCAAGTAGGTAAGTACACATAGCAATACATACACTGTCTTGGGCAATAAAAATAAAAGCTAAGGCCAAAAAATATAGCTTTTAAAAGTGTTAAAACAAATCACTGCAAATTTTGTAACCTGCGACGTGTTGAATTAAAAGTCTAACATCCATCCATCCATCCATCCATCCATCCATCCATCCATCCATCCATCCATCCATCCATCCATCCATCCATCCATCCATCCATCCATCCATCCATCCATCCATCCATCCATCCATCCATCCATCCATCCATCCATCCATCCATCCGGTTCTTTTCTCCAAATAGTAACATACATTTTTCCCATCACTTAAACTAGGAGACCCAAACCTGTCCCAGCATGACAACACCCCTGTGCACAAGTTGAATGAAGATATGCTTTACATGGTTTGGAAAGAAAGATCTTGAGTGGCCTGCTATAGAGCTAGAGCTCTGACCTCAACCCAACTGAGCACCTTAAGGTTTAAACTGGAACGCTGACTGTACCCCAGGCCTCCTCACCTCACCTACATCAATACCTGACTTTACAAATGTAACAAGCAACAATCTCCACAAGTACACACCATAATCAAGTGGAACATCTTCCAGAAGCGTGGATATTATTACAACAGCAAATGAGGACAAAATGAGGACACAGTGGATATACACATACATGTACAAGTCAAGGTGAATAGATTTAGGCTGGTATTTGTTTTATATTTGACATGGTTTAAGTAAAACACAGTGAGCTGATATATAAAAATAATCAGTAGTAATTTCCTTATAGCTGTAAGCCTTGTTTTATTCCTATAAGACCACTGCAATTTGCGGCCCATTAACAACATCTGAACAATCAGAATACAGAATTCAACAGCGCTGCAAATATGAATGCTAATTCAGGGGCTCACCTGAACACCAGGTGTCCATTGTGTAAGCCAAGGCTTATGAAATCCTTCCCCCTTCCCTGGTCTCCTGATTCCTGTAAAAAAAATGGTACAGTGCACAATAAAAAATGACCTTCCCAACAGACGAGACCCCAGAAATGAAATGATTTACATTGTAGTATCATTTCGAACAGAAGCATACATGTATTTGAATATAATTAGTAGCATGGTTGTGTCAACATTTTATAATAATTTTTTTTTAGCATTTCAGCTTATACAACAAACTTTTAAAGCCCAGACACAAATTCTTTACAAAGTGTTCGCTTTAAAATGTTGAGGCGTGCACTTGCATGCAAAAGTCATGCAATAGTTATGTCTAATAGTAAGTCTGATGGACGGTGCTAATTCAATAACATTTCTTTTGTAAATAAATAAATATACACCACATTCTAATATCATTACTAAACTAATATGTGCTTAAAGTGTTTTTGTTTAAGTTTTGGTCCTGTCTCAACCTCCCTTCATGGCGTTTCCTCGTTATCGTATGGTGGCCACCTGTTTTGTGTTCGTCCGTGATTCGTTTGTTTGAGGATCATTGCAAAGTCTTGTCCTGCTCTTGTATCATTGAGTCCAAGTCTCGTTTGAGTAAGTACACACGTTTTGACCTGTATAGTATATTATTGGGTTTTGGTTTCATGGTACGTCACATAACACCGTCCCGGAATATTAATGGTTACTATGGAAGAATAAAGTAAACGAATAAAGTACAAAAACACACCCAAAAAACAAAGGATGCTATATTTAGTTGGATGTTTTTGCTCTAAAGACAACCTGCGAGATTCATTACAGCATCTGTAGATAGCAGCTGGAGGAACATACTTGTTTCAGTGTCTGCTTATGCAGAACCTTGTTGTGAGTGTGTGACTCGTGCAGGCTCAGGGAGGCTGCAGGCTCCTGAGCCGAAGATCCGTCGTGGGTTAGTGCAGTGAGGTAACATGCAGGGCATTCAAGCATTCACACACACACACACACACACACACACACACACACACACACACACAGAACAAGTCAATGAGCAATGAGCGTAATCTCGCTGTCTGCTCTGGTTATAAATCACATAAATGCAGAAGTTAGAATGAGTGGGAAACGCGAACAGCTCAGCGACTTTCGCGCGGTTAAAATACATGCGCATGAGATAAAAAGTTAACGAAGATGAAATATCACAAAAGAAGAAACTTCATTCGCATGCTACAGCTCATAAACAAATCTTTTCATCATCAAATGAGCTGTCGATTGGAAAACTCCTTTAAGTTTTTGTTAAATGCAAATTAGTGTCGGGGGGTTAAATGCAAATTAGTGCCGTAAACTACAAAACCTGAAAGATAACAATAATCAGCAAAAATGTCTGAAAATATTTACACCCATTACATCTTGCTTTCAGGCATGGAGAAATGAAAATAATGATGCGTTTTCCCTTTTGGATATAAATATGCTCGTACACTGTACAAGTCTGCACTGCTACCTTATTTTTACCCTGACTTTTTCAGGATTTGGGGAGCTGGATGAGGATTCATGCTTTGATATAAACACTGCGTGTATGGATGATGAGAGTACGTGTACAGTTTCAGAACCTACCACCCCCTGCCACAGAATGAGGCCGTCCTCAGAAATAGTGTTTATCTCCAACTCGATGGTCTCAGGTGACACTGGAGAACTAAAAAACAACAAAAAATCCGATTTTCGAATGAAATTTGCGATAGAAAGAGAATTTTCCGCTATAACTCAGACTACAGAAACTAGGCAGGAGCTCCTGACCTGCGTGGGAACATGGCTTTGGGGAGGCTGAGGTAGCCGTCATCATGGAAAAATGCAGCGTATTGTATTGGAGAATCTGTAACAGAAGCACAGGGTTTTGGATTACACACAGGGCAGGACAGTGAGGCCACACATCTGCTGTGCTGTCACACTGTGGACATCCAGAGAACAACTCAAAGTACAGAGTAGGGAACAGAAAGCATGGTGCAGCATGGGGGAAATCAGGATAAAGGATATGTACAGTATGTGTGTGTATCTATATTTGTAACATCAGTTTATTTATTTATTCCCTACAAGTCTATAATATGTGTGGTCAACTGTCTTGTGCGTGATTGGTTCACTTTGTTTTTTTTTTTAATGTTTGGAACCTGTTCGGATATTGTAGTATAGTATATAGAGTATAGTTTATAATATACACATTGAAGACGTCGATTCGGATTCATTGGCAACAAATACATAGATTAAACTTTCATTGAAGAGAGAAACGCAAACCTAAAATGACACATCACGACAGAGTCAAACAGCATACACACACACACATACACGCAGTGACGTTCACGAGAGCAGGCGTTTCTCGCAAACACACAAACACATTCTGCCGAACACACACACACTCCGTAAACAAAAGAAGTCGATGTTCATGTTCAAGGACGCTTAACAAATAACCCTTTAGGCTTTAATGGGTCTTAAACTCACCTGTAATTTTGTGCTTTTTGAATTAGTAGTTAGTATCGGATCATGTGGATGTTTGGATGAACTAGAACTAGAACGAGACCCCAAAGGGAAATACGCTCAGTCCTTAGTATATTTAAAATAGACTAAAAAAAAATATAAAAAGTAGTCAGGAGTCTGTAAGATTGTGTAGATATGTATTTGACTAATTTCCATGAACTATCATTATTCACTGCATTATTATGAACTATTCAACTAAGCATTAACAATGTAGATGTACACTATATGGGCAAAAGTATGTGGTCACCTCACCAGAAGATTTATCAAAGATTTAAAAAGATTTCATTTGCTGTTATAATCAGCTCCACTCTTCTGGGAAGATTTTCCACTAGATTTTGGCTTGTGCTTGTGAAGATTTCTGCTCTTTCAGCTATAAGGGTGTTAGTAAAGTCAGCTACTGACGTAGGTGAGGTGAAGAGGCCTGGGGGTGCAGTCAGCGTTCACATTTATCCCAAAGATCTTCAACAGGGTTGAAGTCAGAGGTCCAGAGCAAGCCATTTAAGATCTTCCAGTCCAACCCATGTAGTGCATATCTTTATGGAGCTGGTTTTGTGAACTTTCATGCTTGAACGTGTCTCATCGTGGCACACAATTGTATAAAACGTCTCTAGATAAAGGAACATTGTCCCTTCACTTGAACTAGGAGACCCAAACCTGTTCCAGCATGACAATGCCCCTGGTATAGACCTCTGACCTCAACCCTTTGGGATGAATTAGAAAGCTGACTTCACCCCAGGCCTCCTCACCCCACATCAGTACCTGATCTTGTAGCTGAATGAGCACTGAGTGGAACATCTTCCCAGAAGATTGTAACTTATTATAACCAAAGGACTAAATGTTGAACGGGATGTTTAAAAAACATATATAAATCCTATGCTATGGTGTCTACAAACTTTTGTCCTTATAGTGTATGCGCTTCTTGATTCATTTTTATCAGACATGCTTTATATCAGGAATCAGTTTAGCAGTTTTACTAGCCCTCAGCACTCGTTAGCAGTTTGTAAGAGAAACATTAGCAACAGTTGCATCTGTTCTGGGGTGCATGCACTGCAGTCAATGCAGAAAACCAGGTTAAACAGGAGTGTAACTGTTGCTTGGCGTTTCTCTGATGACTGCTAGCAGATAAAGAAGACCTATATGAGAATTGTCTGGTCATGATACAGCAAAATATTTTACAGATGTTGAGGAATCAGGTTGGGATTTTCAGTTTAAGGGGAGTTAGAGGAAAGAGTTCTCCTTGGTTAGTGTCGGCTCAGGCAGACCGGACGGATACTGTACCGTTCACCCCGCTTGCCTCCAAATTCCACGGCGCTTCGAGGACGACGGCCTTCTGCCCTGTGTGTGTAGGATACAGCCACGAGAGCGTACGGGTGAGACACACAGTTAGGCGTTAGAACTGAAGTTAGGAGCTTTCTGCGTCTTCGTTTCAGGGACAAGTTTGTGCGTTGGTGTGTAAAGGCAACATCAAGTCTAAGCTGTGAGGCTACACATGGCACTAAGGGTCTATTAGTTCTATCAAGCTTTCGAGGTCCTCTAAAAGCTCTCTACGGTTTTTTTTTGTCATTCCAGAAATGATAAAAACACACTCAGTGTTGTAGAAGGTCTAGATCAGGTGAGGACTAGTGCGCTATCGGGACATAAATGTCAACACTGCGTTACAGAACAGGCAGACAGGAGAGACTCACCTTTTCTGCAGAAGACGCCAGTGTAACCTGCGGCACACACACAGTGACTGTTCACACAGCTGCCGCCGTTATGACACTGAGACGAGTCCACGCAGGTGTCCTTCACCACCTCACAGCGATCTCCTGTAGCCGTAAGCAACAAAGAATCCTTAAGTTAGAACTAAAACATGTTACACTATATGGACAAACGTTTGTGGACACCTGATCATGAGATATGTGCTTATGTGAACATCCAGTTCCACATTTTGTCCCCGTTTGCTGTTATTATAAACTTCACACTTCTTTCCATTGTGCTTGTTAAGACTTTTTTTTACTTTTGAACAGCACGATGGGTTAAAAAAGCGTAATTATTCTGATTAAAGACCTTTTTTTATTTTTTATTTAGCACTGCTACAGAAACAAGAACCCCAATTCCAAAGAAGTTGGAATTTATTATGGCTATATATATATATATATATATATATATATATATGACATTATAGCCAATAGCCATAACTAATTATAGTACTATGGATACATAAGTATATTTGAAGGCAAATACTTTTGTACTTTAACTGAAGTGAATGTGAATCATATAAATCCTTGACGAGTCTGCGTTTTTCATTCCCGCTGCGCCGACTCTCCTGTCCTGCAACCTGCGTTCTTTGAAATAAGATCATTACTCTTTTATGTATTTTTTTAAATCATTCAATAAGTAGTAGGTGGTCACTTAGTAGTCATTGACCTTTGGATCTGAAAGTCAAGCTGCCTCTCCTCTCCTCTCCTCTCTCAGTTGTATGAATGAGATAAATGTAAGTCGCTCTAGATAAGGGCGTCTACCAAATGCCATAAATGTAAACAAACACAGGTCAAAGTCACATGATTGACTGATGTTTCGGATGATTTCATAGATACAAAGATCCTGCCCTCAAAATTCCTGTTTACTCTCTGTACTTGTAGCAACCTGATTCTGCAGCCGAGTACAGGGGTGCACAGTGAGTTTACCCTCGTAGCCGTCCATGCAGAGGCATTGGAACTCGTACTCGGCGGTTTGCATGCAGGTGCCACCGTGCTGACACGGCTTGCGGTCACATGGGCTTCTATCAATGCACTGACTGATGGCCCTGCTCTCTAAGAACGTGTAGGAGAGGTCGATCTTCTTCCCATTGATAGACACCTGGAGACAAAAGTGTTCAAACGTCAAAATACTTAACGTTTCATTATGTATAAATAGTAGAAAATAAGATAAAGAAGATAAATAGGTACCTCTCCGATGCAGCCCTCAAAGAACATGCTGACGTTAGCAGGTTTGGGCAGGATGTCCTTTGATGGCACGCCGCCCAGGAACATGGCGGTGTGCACGTTGAGGCCCTGAGACTTCCCAGGAGATGACTTCCTGACTTCGGGTCCATCGTCCAGCTTCAGCACACCATCCTGGTTGAAGCGCTCCGCTGTCACGTAGTGCCATTCTCCTAAAGTCACCTGCTGAGGACTACGCAGCACTGCCTGGCCTACATGCCCACCACACACATCCATTAGATCAAATAATAATATGGCTTTTAGCAAATATGAGCCCTAAAAAAAAATAAACTATACTCCGACCTGTGCCGAGCTCATAACGAAATTCCACGTGTCCCTCCACGAGCGACAGAGCGACAAAGTCCTCCACCTTCACCTTCTTCCCGCCGAGGAAGAACATCAGGCCGTCTTTGTCCATCGGCTTGAACTCCATATCGATGCGCAGGTCGTTGTGGATGTTAGTAAGAGGAGGATACACGATATACGACTCGTCGCCGTCAAACAGCGGCGTCGTCACCAGCAGACCTGAAGGTGAAGCGTACATGAGAGTCGAAATCTCACCGGGCAGCGTTTATGCAAAACATAAACAAATCTCGTACCACCCATGCATTTGTGTCCGTATTTGCCAAGGTGGCAGCGGCAGTCATAGCCCACGCCGCCGGGACGGTTAATGCAGGTCGCGTCCGGGCCACAAGCCTCTGAGGATGCAACACACACACACCCACACAAAATATGCTTCATCACAAAGATATCGGCTACCTTCTTGAGAACACAATACACCACAGCCTCTTGTAGCCGGGAGCCAAAAACCCCCCAAAACTGATCAGTGGGAGGGATGTTATACTCGCTCTAATGTCAATCACAGCACCACTAGCCAATCACAAGCACTTCTTGGCTTGTGAATGTAGAAGAGGGCGAAGAGCACTTATCGTTAATTACATTTGTTAGGTACCACAGAAAAATACAACCCACCATTATACATACGGTTGAAAATCATTCTTTTATTCATCTTGCCAAAAATAAAAATGGCTAAAGATTCTTTTAATGGCAATACTACTTGTTAAAGACCAACATTTTTCCGAAACGAAAAATCACACCGATTTTGCTGATGACACTGATACCTTTAACGCATGTCTGCAAATCTCACTGTGAATTCTTTTGAGTCTCACCGGGATGGCAGTGTTCGGATGAAAGGTGCTGGCAATTGCTTCCTGTGAATCCTCTCGGACATGTGCACTTGTACAGACTTTCCCGAGCGTCTCTACACACTCCACCGTTCTGCACCACAAAACGCACCGTCAAAGGGACATCCAGTATAAAATCAACTGCATTATACACTATATGGACAAATGTTTGTGGACACCTGATCAAAGAATTCAGATTCCCATTCCACATTTAGTCCCCGTTCACCTTTATATTAAGCTCCACCCTTCTGGGAAGATGTTCCACTAGATTTAAGTGTGTGTTCGTGGAGATTTGTGGAGATTCATTCAGTCACAGGGGTGTTAGTAAAGTCAGATACTGATGTAGGTCAATTCATCCCAAAGTTGTTCAGTAGGGTTGAGGTCAGAGATCTATAGCAGGCCAATCAGGATCTTCCACTTCAACCCATGGAGCTCAGGTGAATTGTCATGCAGGAACAGGTTTAAGTGAGGAGAAAATATAATGCCTCCAACTTTATAGTAACAGTTTGGAGAAGACCCCAATACTTTTTTACCCCATACTTTTGTCCATATAGTATACATGCACTACACTTTGTCTAGCTGTAATTTGAGTTTGCGATATGATCAAACCTGACAGGGGTGATCCTTGCAGGTGGGGCAGTCAGTCACACCGGTTGAACTCTTCTCCAGATCCTTGAAAATCACTTCCTCACCCTGAATAATCAGCTGTTTAATGCAGCCTAAAAAAGGATTATGGAGTCACTGTATTAATACTGAGTTGGATCAATTCCACAGGATTCGTGTGAAACAAATAGACACACTCGATGACTTTCATACCAACAAAGCCGCTCTTGAGCTCTGACGTTTTGGCGATCATGCTGTAGTTTGGATATCCGCCCACATACAGCTCCTCGTTCAGATCCAGTCCTTGGAATTTGCCCTGGACAGATGTGGCAGATGTTTGCTTGATGAAATCAAGCTTGAAAACCTCACAGTCTCTGACTGGTGACACGGCAGCAGACGTACCTGGGAGGTGCCACTGACCGGAGCTTCTTTGTCCACTGTGATAGACCCGTGCGTGCCGTTACGGTACAGCTGCACTGTGTGGAACTCACCTAGCTTGATTGCAGTTGGGTAGCGGATGCTGGCCATGCCAGAGCCCACATCGAACCTTCAGAACAATAGCAAAGCAATTGTATTATTTATTTCTTTTTAAAAAAATGTTTACTTAACAAAAGCAAAATCAGATATTACATAGTTATGTATAAAATTTAATGTCTGGATTTTACACTGGTTTTAAAAATCCATAAGTTTTTTGTTTGTTTTTGTTGCAAAGCATTGCTCATGGTCCTGATGAAAATCAGTTCCAGGAAGATAATAGATAAAAAAAAAATATATATATAAAACTAAAATATCAAATATGTACAATATCATGTTTATTTCATGGTTTTTTTTTAAATTACTTTTTGTTAAATATGTCACATTTATATTAAATTAATATACAGTTGAATTATAATTTTTATTTTAATAAATCAGATTCTGCATATACGCTTTCTGTATATAAATATTATAGGAATGTATTAAAAATCTAGGGGGCAATTTTTTTTTTTATATTTACCCCTTAAAGAAAAAAAAAAAAGGCTAAATATGAGGAAGGTAATTTAGAATGGAAGTAATAGGAGGAAATGTAACAAAAAATTGCTAAAATAAATAAATAAATAAATAAATAAATAAATATATATACACACACACACACACACACACACACACACACACACACACACACACACACACACACACACACACACACACTTCAGGATGTATGTTTAAGGAACACTTCTAGATAGTTTTAATAATCGCCGTACCTAGTTTGCTGATTTTTCACATACTGATACAATGAAAAATATCTGTCCTAAGACCGATGTCATCCCTACCTGAATTCAGGGCGACCACCTACAAGGCCGAGAGAAATGAAATCGGCCCCCATAGCCTTCCTCTGGCCATTATACAGGATCATTCCTGAAGGAGAAAGAAACCTTTTAGAGGAGTACATGCATCAATGTAAAAAGTAAACCCAGACAGAGCAGAATGTATTCGGATTAAGCTGAGGGGGCAAGTGCCATGCTGAGGGGCTCAGCAGGGGGCAGTGTGTGCGAGCGGAAGCTCAGGTACAGTCCTGTAGTGCTGAGATTTATGCCAGTCAGTGGCTTCATGAGCAGCATGCCAGAGCACAGGCCATAACTCAGCTATAGGCACAGAGGGGTGTAAAGGCCATGAGTGCATCGTGGTGGTCTGTGGCAATATCAGTTTGTGTCTCCTTCTATAGAAGTAAAATGTGACTCTCTGCACATGTTCCCTCTTAACTCACTCCATATGAGCAGAGCCAAGAATTATGAACTGCTTTAGATCATGCAACAATATCATGCACCAGGTATATGAGAATATAATATTATTGGTGACGTTAATGTTAAATTCTAATAAGATTTAATGATGATTTAAGCCTTTGGATTACTGCATAAGCTGCATTATGTATGTAGCTATGTATATGTATGTATGTATTATGTATATAGACCATTATGTAATCCATCCATCCATTCATCCATCCATCCATCCATGCATCCATCCATCCATCCATCCATATTGGGTGGCACAAGGAAATTTGTATTTGCAGCAATTGTTTGGAGCCAGTGTGACCTTGTTTAAAACCCCTTGCCATTAGTTATAATTGAGCAGTGAAGCGGTGAGCAACGAGTGTTCGCTGTAAAACCTTTTATAACAATCGTGATAATGTGAGTGCGGCATAAAGGGAATTTCTGCGTCATTTCCAGTCCCGATTGGGTCCCGTCTACTCAATTCCGATGGAGTGGTGAGGGCTCCTCACGATGGGAGCTCGAACCGCCTCTAGATTCTTTGGTATGAGGGCTGTTCATACACCAAATAGGGACTTCTTTTATAAACAGAACCTGTTTTTTCTAAATGATCATGTTTTACAATGAAAGCACCGCTCCACTGCTCCATTATAACTAATAGCAAGCGGTTCCCCACAAGATCGAACTGGATCCAAACAATTGCAGATGCCCCATGGACAACCGATTTCCTGTGTCGCTGCACCACACTGTGTATATATAAATACCATATATATAACCAATTGTGCTGTCAAATTGTGTCAAAAACCAAACTTTAAGAAATAAGTAATCGCTAATATGTTACATCATCATGGAAAACATGCAGAACTCTGCACTGCAGTGTATACAGCAGGCGTGAACTCAAACACTCAGGTGGGAACTCAAACATCATCATGCCTGTAGGTAAACGAATGTGCAGCTTGTACAATCCTGCAAACAAATCCCATGCTGCACCCTCTGTACTGTGCGGCATCGCAAAATAAATAAATAAATAAATAAATACAGCGATCTCTCAGTAACACACAGTACAGGGGTGGAAAAGCAGCCAGCGCCTCTACGGTGCCCACGAGAGGCCACGAGGAAACCCTCTAGCAGCGTGTGTTCGTGTGCTCACACTCAAAAGTGAGGACTCACCGGAATACAAAACGAGACCTTGGTACCAACAGGGAACAGAAGAAAGGTTGAGTTTGTAAACAGAACACGAAAGCATTCGATTTACTTCTTAAACCAATACGAGGGCTTATGAAGACAGATCCTTACCGTCCACGTTGTCTGGCCTAAAGGTGATGTTAATCTTAAAAGCTTTGTAGGAACTTTTAATGGTGGGAAGCCTGAGGTAGGACAGAGGCTCCTGACTAAAATACGGCATCACTCGCTCTACAAAAGACAACACAGAAAAAAAGCATCAGGAAGATAAGACAGCTCATACATTCATTCTTCATTTTTTTTTTTTTTTTAGTTTCACCAAAAACACTTCTGTCTCCTTTCTGCTCACTAACAAAACTGAGACTCATGAATTCCCAGGTTTACCCAGAGAAAATGTCTGGCAGAATTATGTCTAGAGCAAACAGTACTAAGATCAATGCTTCAGTGTTTTATCTCAGAACTACTTGATTTGCAAATATATTAAAAGTAGAAGGTCGCTTATTCTCCTGCCAGCATGCAATAATGCATAAAAACCTCCATAATTGCTGCTGAGCTACTAGCACTCATTTGTACCATATGTATAAATCTGAAGCACCACTTCACTCTGGGGTACAATTACAGAGCAGAGTGAGCTGACCAAAGAGAGCTGAGCTGAAACGCCTCCCCTGTAATTAAAAGCCAGACTCACCGTGCACATTGAGTTTGGTAAAAGCCTCCACTTTGCCCTGCTTGTTTGATGCCGTACACACATACGTGCCAGAATCTTCGTGGCTGACGTTAGGGACGGTGAGCACATGGGCGTCCTGGAAACACTTGGGTGGGAGTTCGTTCTCCCGCTAAAAGAGATTTATGTTCGGTTTTGAGTAGAAAGTGTCTGAACCCTGAAATATGTGCGTACACCAATCAGGCATAACATTATGGCATTATAATATTATGACCGGTAAGCAAATTACACTGGCGCCTGTTAGCGTGTGGGATATTATTAGGCAGCAAGTGAACATTTTGTCCTTAAAGTTGACGTGTCAGAAGCAGGAAAAATGGCCCAAGGATTTGAGCGAGTTTGACAAATTGTGACGTCTAGACGACTGGGTCAGAGCATCTCCAAAACTGCAGCTCTTGTAATGTTGTGCCTGATCATTGTATATACATATGGCTTTCAGGTTATACTGACTTTCAGTATTTATGAAAGGTGGAATTTGCATGCAGTAAGGAGTTACCTTTGACCATGTGATGTTTGGAACGGGATACCCGGTGGCAATGCAGGGGAAAATGGCAGTCGAGCCCATGGTCACTTCTTTCGTATCAGGCTGAGCGGCAATTTGGGGCAAAGCTTTGAAAATACAGACGTGTATATTGACGTTAGGACTCGACAAACGTGTCATTTATGAGAAGAAAATCCTAGATAACAGAAATCCTAGTGTGTGCCTTACAATAATAAGAACTTCTATACCCGATTTGTAATTATAACGATATAACCCAAGATAACGCAGAAAAATCAGTTCGCATACACTGGATGTTAAGGACCACTTGGGTTTGAACCGAGCCGACGTTGTTGGTTGCGGTGCAGCGGTACTGCCCGGCGTCGACCTCCATCACGCGCTCGATCCTCAGCATGGCCCCTTTCACCTGCACATGATCAGGCAGCGTAGCTCCCACTTTACTCCAGCGCACCGTGGGAACCGGGTCGCCCTCAGCATAGCACTCGAACTCCACCGAGGTGCCCACCGTGACCGTCTGCACCGATGTACGCACGTTAATCATCACCTTGGGCAAAGCTGTAGTGCACAGAAACACTCACGTCAATACGCAGCGTGACAGATGGATTTCTGCCATATGAACGTCTGCCAGTATTCAATCGAGGTTACATGCGTTCGCAGCGGGAGACGCGACGTGGACCGACCTTGAATAGTGAGCTTAGCGGTATCCTGCGCCTGGCCAAACAGCGTGGTTGCTCTGCAGATGTACATTCCCTCGTTGCTCTTTTCCAAGTTCTCGATCCTGCCAAAAAAAAAAAAAAAAAAGGCCACGGACTTGAGAAACAGATTTGAGAACCTCGCTTCATTAGTACACACTGACAGAGTGTGTGTAAGTTTATTCTTTTTATACAACATTCCTGATGATCTGGTGGCCAAAATCTAGTGTAACATCAGAACATGGTGATTTGGCATTAGTTGCTGGTGGAAGAGTGATGGGAAGTAGATAATGGTGCACTGGAATGGAAGTGGAAAAAAACGACTTTTTTTTTTTTAAACATCCCACGTTTAGTCCCGTTTCCTGTTATAATAACGTCCACTCGTCTGGGAAGATGTTCTACTGGATGTTGGAGTGTGCTTGTGGAGATTTGTGTTGACTCATATATCATCTGTATGACCTTGTGCAATTGTACATACATCTTCCATATTGTATCTCTACACATATTGTGCCTCACACACATCGTACACCAATATAACATCTCATATATGGTCATACAGTATATGTTTCTAGATATTTTGTGTTTTTGCTCACCAGCTTCCGCACATTTTTACACTGCCCAGAACCTTTATATTTATTTGATGTACATATATCCACTTATATATTACATGCTGTACATTTATTTGCATATTTAGCAAGAATGTGTTCAATAGGTTTAAAGTCAGAGCTCGACAGAAATAAAAGACTGTAGTAAAGAACATTACTTATAATCTTACATTCCAGTGTTCATGTTAGTTCTCACTCTCCAGTGTTCTGTATTGTTTATAGACTATAATCACACTCTTGATGTCACCCAAATGAGGATGGGTTCCCCTTTTGAGTCTGGTTCCTCTAAAGGTTTCTTCCTCATAACATTTAAGGGAGTTTTTCCTTGCCACAGTCGCCATGGCTGCTCATCAGGGATAAACACACACCATTCACCCTAACTGTTGATTTCTGTAAAGCTGATTTGAGACAATGTCTGTTGTGAAAAGGGGTATAGAAATAAACTTGACTTGACTTGACAATAGATCCTAGCGTAGTGGTTAATGCATTGGACTTTGCATCCGAAGGTAGTGAGTTCTAATCCCAGCTGTCACTCCTGGGCCCCTGAGCAAGGCCCTTACCCATACAGCTGCACAGTTTTATGAATAATGGCATTTGGCACAATGTGAAATGTAGGGCTGCAGCTATCGATTATTTTGGTAATCAAGTATTTTACCGATTTTTCCATTGATTAATCGAGCAATCGGATAGGAAATACTTTCTTTACTCTTTTATTAAAGAGCAATACCAAATATACAAGAGAAAAAATGACAGGTCTCCTAAAACGAACAAGTAACTTGTTTCCTTTTTAGAAAAATGACCATTTTTATGATGGAAATTTCATACAAGAATATGTTAGGTATAAAAACTAAAACCAATTTAGTGCATTTAATTGGCATATTATTTTAAAATGCAAATAAAAATATATAGATAAAAATCATATATAAAATAAAAATAAAAATAATAAAAATAATCAATTTCAGATTACTAAAAAAAAAAAAAAAAAGTAAACACACTTTATGGTGTTTTCTTTATGTTTTTGTTTGAAATGATCCCAAACTTTGGAAACCTTCTAAATCTAAGGCCTGAATCAATAGACTCCAACAAAAAAGTCGGAATTGCGAGGAAAAAAAACCTGAATTACCAAAAATAAACTCAAAACTGGGAATTGTAAGAAAAAACTTGGAATTGCAAGGAAAAAATTAGGCAAACGGTCTTCCATATGAATCTCCCCCTCACCCCTCACTGTTTTCTCCTTGTTCCTCCATTTTTTCATTCTGTGGTTTCTCTGTCTGTCCAGAGCGCTCCAGAGTTTAGCGCGTGGTGCGTCAGTTATAATAGTCCGTAGGGAAACACAATGCTCCGTGTGTAGTTGAATTAACTAAACGAAAAAATTTGCCTTGATTATGTTTTGTATTCAAATTATTTGAGTTACTCGAGGAATGGGTTCAGCCCTAGTAAAATGTAATCCTAGTTTAAGTGACAGGAAACTTGAATGCTACTTCATCCAAAGACCCTATACAGTTGTTTAGGGGAGAGCTACATATGGCAAAAGGGTAAGGGTCAAGTGTCCCAATACTTTTGTGCATATAGTATCGTATATCATTTACATTTTCAGTATATAAATATGAAAAATATATATATATATATTTTTGTTGGATTTCTGGTGTACTTTCGGTCTTTCCTCTGAGGAATTCATGTTCATTTCCATTCCAACTAAAAAGTTTAGCCGCTCTGATGCACTCTTCATGCGGGTCGGACAAATAGGAACATACAGAGCGAGATACCACGTCAGCGCTTCGAAAGGGTCGACAGCTGCTGTACATCTGGATTCATACCGAGTGGAAAAATGGAGGCTGACAATCATGGATCATTTACAGCATATTTCATCGTCACGTGCCTTTTAGATCACAGCCACGATACGGTGGATGTAAAACGTAATCAGCAACACGTGGAAGCGAAATTCGGAAAAATTAGGTTGCTTGTGCATAAACATCTTCGATGCATGAGAGATTAAAAGCATGGCCCACCGTAGAACTCCATCTTTGATGTGATGATTGTGTGGAAGTGTTTCTCCCTCCTTCAGCCACTCCAAAATGACCTCGGGTCCTCCGCTGGCTGAGCATGTGAACTCCACCGCACTGCCCAGAGCCTTTACCTCCACCTGGGGGGAGACCCGCACTGACAGTGGTGCTACACACACACACACACACACACACACACACACACACACACACACACACACACACACACACACACACACACACACACACACACACACACACACACACTCTCATCACAATGAGATTAAACCGTACTCCTTCCACACATCCTCTCATTTCAAAGACCTTCAAGATCTCAGTGAGATTGCTGATGGGCACACTGCATTTCTGATGGACCACCAATCCAAACTACTCACATCGTACAGACACTTTTGCTACCGCCTCGCTCCTGCCCACTTTGTTGCTGACAACACACTTGTAGCTTCCAGCATCGCTTGGGGAAGCTAGGTTGATCTGTAGGTCTCCTCCCTGCACCTCAGCCCGAGCAGGCATGTTTCCGTTCACCTTGCTCCATTCGAATTGCATCGGTGGTGTTCCATGTGCAATACACTGCAGCCTGATGACCTCGCCGACTCGCACGGCCACGTCGTCAGGCAGAGTAGTGGTGTACGGAGGCGCTAAAACGAGAACCGTGGTTACGTGCTTAGCATAAAAAAAATCAATTGGTTCATCCAACTATCATTGACATTATAGTTAATGCACCCAATAATTGCATTCAGTGTCACATGACAATTCAACATTAGACTTAGATATACTTTACTGATCCTGTGGGGGAAATTATTCCGTTACAGCAGCAGCAGGTTACACAAACAGTAGTAGAGGAGAAAAAAAAAAGAAAGAAAAAAAATTTAATGAAATAATTGTAACTTAAATAAATAAATACAATATTGCAGATGAAGCAACACTGGCAATTCAAAAAGAAAGAAAAGAGAAGGAAATGAAACGCGGAAATTATCAGTGTATGTATGTGTGCGTAAAATGACAGTGAATAATGGAATATGTATATAAATTACTATCATCATCTGTTGCATAGAGGTGAGTCATTGTACAGTGCGATGGCATACGGTAGGGATGATTTCCTGAAGTGTTCTTTTTGAAAGTGAAGCTTAACCAGTCTGTTGGAGAAGAAACTCTGCTGCCTCTGTATGCGATCATGTAGTGGGCATGATGGATTTTCCATGATTGACAGGAGTTAGTGACCTGTCGTCCCTCACTGACTCCAATCTGTCCAGTTTGTGTCCGATTATGTATTCGGCCTTGCGGATGATTTTATTGATCTTGCCAGACTGATAAAAAAATTTTCCAGCATCCTGCTGCATACATTGAAGGATCTGAGCATCCTCAGGAAAAAAAAATCTGCTCAACCCCTCCTTATACACAGCGTCGGTGTTGGTCCTTCAGTCCAATCTGCACCCAAGTACTTGTAGTCGTACACAACCCCAACCTCCTCACCCGTGATGGTAACGTTTTTAATCACAGTTTTACCCTTAACCTTTAGCACAATTTCTCTGATTAGCTTCTACCAAAAATGTCATAATGCCCGAATGTCTTAATTCGGGGGGAGATTTTCTACTCACTCTCGACATCCACCATGACGGTGACTTCGCTGGTGCCCATGTTATTGGTGGCGTTGCAGATGTACGTTCCAGAGTCCTGTCGTCCCACACTGGGTAGGATCAGTTCATTATTAACTATCTTATGTCTCCACGGAAGGGGTGCTCTAAGCTTTGACCAGGTGATCATGGGTTTCGGGAATCCTGGGAACAACAAAACATACACACACACATTTCTGTTTTTGGTTTACAATTGTGAATCAGTTGAGTGAAAAAAATCACGACTGTACAATAAATATGATTCTAGTTTTCAACAAAGACAATATTCATGCTAAAGGAGTTGTAATGCTGCAGCAAGAGGCAAGAGATACAACATTTAGGATTAGGGAAATCATTTCAAAAAGAGCTTATTAGGAAAATAAGCCTTAGTCATTGTAGAGACAATCTTGAGAAAATTGAGAATGTGTGCGGGTGAATTTTCAAAGCAGACTGTTATGATTTCTATAGTAACAATGCAGACAGGGTTTTGTATATCAATGTGAGCAATGCTCTCCATAATCTAAGCCTAAAATGTTCCATCAATAAACAAAGAAAAACCCAATTATTATATCTGAAGCTTTCTGTGTGTAAATATTTTCCAGAAGGATTCTCCAGTTATAGTGCTGATCTTAACTTCAAGGGGGAAACTGTTTATAGCTGCAATACTTCACTTTCTTTGATTTGCACTGCACTCCTTGCAGAAGATACTGTAATATTCACTGTTAGTTGTTGCGATTCAACTGGCTTTGTTTATATTACAGTGGAAGGTCCATATTTACCATGGGCATCACAGTGTAGAACTGCAGCAGCCCCCTCCACTACAACCAGCAGAGGATCACGCGCAATGGCACGAGGCGCCGTTGGCACCTGGTCTCCACCTTCTACAATCACCTCGACCCGGGTCTCTGATCTGCCCTGGCTGTTCTGAGCTGTACAAATGTATGTGCCACTGTCCTCAGGCCGTGCAACCAAAATCTGAAAACAAGAACAAGGGAAAAAAAACTGATAATAGGACTGCAGTAGGGCACACAGATGGGGTACAATTTACATCAATATAAACCTGCATGACTGCGTTGTACTCCTTGGGAACAGGGTTAGGGTTATCCAGTCTATGCCAGATGACAGAAGGTTGAGGCTCTCCAGCTCCCTGGCACTCAAGGAAAATGGGTTCACCAACGTTTACTCTTACTGGACCTGTGGGTGTCACATTGGCTTTGGGAAGTTCTGAAGCGGGCAAAGAAAAACGACAGAAACAGGGAATAAGTTGTAGTGTTGGTTAGATAGCTACAATATGTATATAGAGATTTTTGATGGAAATGCATGAATGGTATGGATTGAAAGATGGATGGTTGCCTGGATGCATAGATGGATGGATGGAAAAACTGTGTAGATGCAAGAATGACTAAATCAATTCAATGGTTAAATATATGAAAGGCTAGATTGATAAATAAATAAAAAGACAGATTACTGGTCAGATAAATTTATGGACGCATAGTTGAATAGATGGTTATATAGATGTCAGTTGGATAGCTAATAGCATAGATGGGTGTGTGGACACACTCACTCTCTACATTCACCCTGATGGTGACTTGACTGGTGCCCATGGGGTTTGTGGCTGTGCAGGTGTACGTTCCAGAGTCCTCTTGTCTCACGCTCTGTATGACCAGACTGTTATTAACTAACTGGTATCTCAACGGCAAAGGTTCAATGCCCTTTGACCAGGTGATTGTTGGTTTGGGGAATCCTGGGAACACGAAGCATCATTAACACACACACATTCCAAACAGGGCTTTTAGGACAATAAGCCTTAGTCTTCTAATTTTTTGATCATATTATTCTAGAGGAAATTAATTTTTCTATCCCTTTTCTTATATTGCTGTGAAAGCAGACTGTTATGACCAATGCTTCCCATAATCTAAGATGAATAATAACCCGATTCAAAGATTTAACATCATTTAACAAAGAAAAACCCAATCATTGATATGCTGAAGCTTTCTGTGAGCTGATTTTTTCCAGAAGTCGTCTGCACTTATCATCTTATTAACTTTAAGAGAAAAACTGTTTCTAGCTGCTATAGGATCAAGTTCATTTGAGTTCACTTTCTTTGATTTGCACTGCACTTCTGGCAGCAGAAATGTATTGTTAGTTGTTGCGATTCATGTAATAAACTGGCTTTGTTTATATTACAGTGGAAGGACCATAATTACCGTGAGCATCACAGTGTAGAACTGCAGCAGCCCCCTCCACTACAACCAGCAGAGGCTCACGCGCGATAGCACGAGGCACCGATGGCACCTGGGCTCCACCTTCTACAATCACCTCGACCCGGGTCTCTGATCTGCCCTGGCTGTTCTGAGACGTACAAATGTATGTGCCACTGTTCTCAGGCCGTGCAACCAAAATCTGAAAACAAGAACAAGGGAAAAAACAGATAAAACTACAGTAAGGCTTAATACCTTCACACAGGGAGTATATATTGATTTCTTTAGTATGATATGAACCTCCATGACTGCGCTGGACTCCTTGGGATCAGAGGTTTTGAGAATCATCCTGCGGTTGTTATCCAGCTTGTGCCAGGTGACAGATGGTTGAGGCTCTCCAGTAGCCTTGCACTCGAGTTTAATGGGCTCCCCAACATTCACCCTCACTGGCCCTGTGGGTGTCACGGTGGTTTTGGGAAGTTCTAAAGGGAGACAGAAAAAAACAAAACAGTAAGAGTGAATAAATTCACCACAGTTGTGCTGTTGGTTGGATAAATGCATGGAAAAATTGATAAATGAATGTATAATAAAGCAGGAAGTGCTGACTAAGTTTACATGGATAGTTGGGAGAATGGTTAGGTTTGCCTGGATGCATTTTAGGGTGGACGAATGGATAGCTAGATGGATGAATGATGAAGTGGATGAGTAAATGGACTGTTTGACGGATGCATTGATGAAGGATGGTTGCCTGGATGAACAAACATTTGTATTCGATAGATCAAGTAGATGTATAAATAAATGAATACATAATTTGGTGGATGGAAAAATCAGATTAATGTATTTATGTATAGATAGATGGATTGTCTGACAGATAAAGATAGATAAAGATGGATTGGATTGTTCAAGGATTATAACGTTATCATACCTCTGACAATCAGAGATGCAATGCTGTGCGTGACTCCGTATAGGTTGCTGGCTACACAGCGGTATGCGCCCTGGTTTACTGGCTGAGCACTCGAAACAGTGAGCACTGAACCGTCTGGACTGACCTGCACATTATCTACAGTAGGACAATGACATGTAAGTATGAGCATTTAGAACGGAATACACATAAGAGCATCTACAGTGTCCAAATAATATAATCGGTCTAATAGGAATAAATACTTCATGGCAATCTGTAATTGTAACATAATCAACTGTTTGAATCCCCATTACAAAACACCACATTGTAATTAACTCCAGAAGTGAAGGCACTTGTTTACCTTGTAAAGGCTGGTTAGTAGAAAGTTTCCACTCCATGCCCACAGGCTGAGCTCCGGCGTGTAACCGGCACCTGAAGCTGGCCGCCTCGCCCTTGTACACTATTATGTTGTGGGGCTCAATGGAGATGATCGGGCTCTGGTGACCTTTTCCCACAGGCAGAGCACAATAATTATTACACAACTGCCCATACTATACTATATTATTATATAATATAATAAAATTTAACGCACATGTAAAAAAAAAAAGTCTGTAAATCTCATATAAATAAAATGAAATTAACCCTTTCTACAAACTGTGATCTTGTAAATACTGCATCAGTTCACTTAGTTTACAGTCCTGTGCAGTTTTATGTTTATAAGGATATGCCATTTAAAGCTAGCAAACCAGCAATCTTTGTTAACGTGCCATGGTCTCTTCTGTTACTGTATTTCTATTTACCTCAGAATTGGTCTTCTACTTTTATCTGCTACTTTATTTCTCAAATTATTCTCTTTTATATTGATGCAGTCATGCTGAAGAAGCAATTGGCATCATGTCCTCTTAGCCCAGACTGTAAATCAATGTCAAGCTTTCAGTCTAGATCTCATTTTCCAGCACATATTCCTGACACATCCTTACGTACCATCTTATCAAATTGAAGGACAAATCTCCACCTACTATTAGTCACTGGATTTGGGGATCTTACACTAGAGGAAATTTGGTACTCCACTAAAAGCTGTAGTGACATTTTTTTCTGTGTAGCAGCCAGGGCATGAAATACACACAGCAAATTGATACAAATGTAATATTTGCTATATATAATATAATAAGAGTGTGCATAATATGATGTATAATAATAGTGTGGGGGGGGGGGGGAACCCACACACTCTGTTTTAGTCTTTTATTTTTTTTTTTGTCTTCTTTTTTATTGTTGTCTAAAGCATAGGGATTAAGAGGCCTTGCTCATAAGCACAACATGGGCTGTCTGAAATTTCATAACATTTTTCATTTACTAGCAGAGAACCTTAAGCGGAGTAAATGTGTTTTTTATGAGCCTGGATGTGAGCTGGAAAATGTGAAGTGGTTGCCTGTATAAAAAAATAAATAAATAATTTGAATCATAGCGCTCAAGATCGATGCGCTGGTATGAGTGAGGTGCTTACGGACTGCCTCAGAAATAACGGAGACATAGATGGAGGTTTGGCGAGGGTTCGAGTCATTGTCCACCCTGCAGATGTACTCTCCAGAGTCTTCTGGGGTCGCCTGAAGAATGCGCAGCTTCGATCCGACAACCTAAAACATACACCCGGTAAAAGACACTGAGATGGAATGATCATCTTATCCAGAGCTACTCACAGTTATTAAATGTATACACATGAGCAGTTGATGATTAAAAGCCTTATATAAGGTCCAAAGAGTGACATCTTGGTAATGTTGAAATTTGAACAACCTTCCGATCTTAAGTCTAACATTTTAACCGCTAATCGACCACTATCCCAAACCTGAACTGGAAAAAAAATCTGAACAAACCTCAAACTTAGTGGAGAGGCCTACAGCGTTGGCTCTGCTCCATGTGACAGAAGGTGAAGAGTTTCCTTGGTCGACGCAGTTCAGTTCCAGCGTCTGTCCCTGCAACACAGTGCTAGTTGTGCTTTGGATGGTCACATCAGACGGAACGATTTCACCTAGAAGCAAATATTTGCAAAATGGTTGAAAATCTGTAGAACACAGCTGCCTTTTCTTAGAGTTGCAACTAATGAAACATTCCTTTAGACAACTATGAGATTGCAATAGATTACAAACACATTACTGATCCGTAGAAGTTGCAGAGCAACTTGTGTCCATGTGAAACACATTCATTTGTGAAATACCACTATGAACTAATGAGACTCCATATTAGTGCACTTGTTTTACGACATATCCTGTAAAACCGCATAATAATTTTTAATGTGTACTGTGTACCACTGTGTATAGTAGAAATGGCAATAAAAGCCTCTTGACTTGACTTGAATAAATTCTTTCACTTTTCACCTTTGCCCCAACTAATTGCCAACACTTGTGGCCACAACTTTAAACAACCACGAAATCTGTTCATTTCAATGTAGAACATTTGCACCATACTGACTGAATTAGTACAAGCAGACCTGTTTCTCTCTTTATCTCTTTCTCTCTTTTTCTCTGTCTGTCTGTCTGTCTGTCTGTCTGTCTGTCTGTCTGTCTGTCTGTCTGTCTGTCTGTCTGTCTGTCTGTCTAAAAGCAGGTTTAGACCCAAGAGTCTATAGTCTTCTATATTTAATTTGACCAATTATTCTTCAAGACCGTTGCATTGTTCGCAGTGAACTGTTATTCCCAAAAATGGCGTTTTCCGTTTTTACCTTTAAGCACCGTGACTTCGATCACAGCCTCGGAGGAGCCGATGGAGTTCGTACCGATGCACAGATACGTGCCGCCGTCAGAAGGCTTCATGTTGGGGATGAGCAGGGTGCCGTAATCAGTGCGTTCCACACGAGCCTGGTCAAGTTTAGGAGGAAATTGAGTCATTATAAAACAGTACCAATGTCTCATTTTCACACTTACCCTTTTTCTATTGTGACCAATTCGTAATGTTCTGATTCTTACCTTGTATCAGCTGATCCAGAAAAACACACTATTGTACTTGTTTAATAAACAGATTAGTGTAGCAGCTGTAGAAGCACCTGCATTATTTATTTGCATAATGTTTTGCTAAGACTAACTGCAATGAATTAATAGCGTTATTAATAGGGTTGATTAGACATTTCAAGTGACGAATGTGATCATGTGTGTGAGCTGTGCATTGTTAGAAGCTGCTAAAGAAAATCCCACAACAAATCCTACAGCTTTTATAATTTTCATTCTAATTAAAGTAGTATTGAATTTATCATCAGAATCGCACAATATGGACAAAAGTATTGGGACACCAGACTTTTCCAGCCATATATAGTTCTTCTACAATTTTAAATATGTTTAGTGTGCCTAATTCTATAGGATGTGCTGAACTGGTTAAAGATCTTGAGTGGCCTGCAATAAATCCTAATGCTGACTGAACCCCAGGCCTCCTCACATCAAAACCGGACTTTACTTACACCCTTGAGGATGAACGATCACAAATTTCCACAATCACTCCAAAATCTAGTGGAACATCTTCCTAGTCGAGGTTATTGGATGGTTATTGGGATGTTCAAAAAGTACATACCAATCTTATGGCCAGGTGTCCACAAACTTTTGTGCATATTATTAAATATTTAATCCTGTCAAGAGCACCGTCTTCTCTATTATCCTCCCAAAGGAGCAACAGCTACCAACTTTCAAGCAAACCAACTTTCAAGCAACCAGGTTGCCTGTCGTATCAGAAAGCCCCTCCCGCTTGCACATTTAGCCTTATCTACAATGTGTTAATGTCTAGCTATGTAAAATTTCTTGCTCACAAATAAAGTAGAACGGAACATTTGTGACAACCATTTGTTATGTTTCGAATTCGCACAAACATGTCTGACTATGTATATTAAAGCATACCGAAAACGTTAAAAGAGCTGGCGTGGGCTATACAATTTCCACAAACGTGTGTGATTGGAAATACTTTCCTGTGTCTGGATCCGGAACTCCACTTGACGACCCCTGTCCTAGACTATACCTAATAGACCTCATATGATTTTGCCACAAAGCATGATGCATTTATTAGACCACCATGAACACGCCACACCTCTTATTCTACATCACTTGTCATACCTGCATTACCAAGCTAAAGCGTGAGCTCAGAGATGTTCAACTTAATGAGCATCTCAATGCATCCGGCCTGGGCTCCCATACACACACACACACACACACACACACACACAAAGCAGATACACCCAAATCATAGGCATACCTACGACTGTGCAATGGGCATAACCCAAAAGCAAAAGCAACACATTGTACAGAACAGCTGTGAAACAAGCTACCTGTATTGTGATATCTATTCTACTCATAAAACGCCTTGGTTGGACAAGTATTCATCTTCCCCCATTTTCTGTAGCCCCCCAGTACAGGCAAATGTCGCAACCTGGAACTAAACCAGACTCGATTACGATTAAACAATACGTCACGAATCTACAAAATAGCCATCGAATAGTTTTGGAGCAACATTAGAAGTTACGTAATTGAATTCAGTCCAGCAGTGTGTAGGTTTGGTGTCTCAATATAATAAAGATATTTGTTCTGTAGAAGAGATAAGGGATTGCAGACCCAATTGAACGTCATCCAGTAAATATCAGAAAAAGGTATTAAGAGAATTATGGTTCGTATGATGGGATATTTCACAAAGATCCATTGAATATAATCCAGTTCCAGGTTGCAACACTACAAAACATGGAAAGGTTCAAGGGGAGGGTGAATACTTTCTTAATAGGGGTGTACATGTACCTACCCCTATTAGTTTCTGGTTAGTAGATGATCCATAAGTAAAATTTCATTAAAGCATGCACTTAGTAGACAGCAAGCTAGGTGAGACATGGTGAGATATAGTGAGACATGGAGGATGGATTGGTGTGAGACAGACAGCGGACAGATGGACAGACCTGCATTTCGTCAATACGTCTCTGCAACGCATCGAGACTGTTGGATTTAAACTGATGGAAACCGTGAGAGGGAATGGCCTGAACAGACGTCAAGACAAGGGATGGAACAAAAACAGAACAAAGGAACCCAAAAAGGGAGAAACAAACAAAAAAAAAAAAAACAGGGAAAGAGATTAGACTGTCAAACCCCCGAGCAAGACCAACCGCATAACCCGAACAAACAAGAGTCGATGCAGATGCGAGATAAAAAGGGAAAAAAATAGAACAGATACTGGTAATGAGATGAAAAGTCTAACCTGAGGAGGGAGAGTTCCACCTCGCCTTTTCCAAGTCAGACCCGGGCTGGGAGAACCTCCGGCTCTGCAGTAGAGGCGTAAAGTCTCACCTTCGTGAATCTCCACACGTTGCGGGCTCACCTGCACGTGAGGTAAACTGGCACCTGTAATCAAATCAAAATATGAAAATATGTAGATACTTTATTTACATTAGATAAAAAAAAAAAACGTCCGTAGCCATAATCTGGTTGTAATCTACATACTGTGAACGTAAAGGACCGCTCGGGCTGAATGTTCTCCGTGTGTGTTGAAGGCCCTGCAGGTGTAGTCGCCCTCGTCAGAGCGCTGTACAGAAGGGAAGGTGAGAACTCCACCTTGGATAATGGCGCTGCTGCTGATTCGGTTCCCTGGACCTCCTGATGGGTTTAAACTTTATTAGTTTATTGCATTATGACAATCAATGGCACAAGTGATGGAGTTTGAAAAGGAGCCTGTGAAAAGTGACACAAATTGCTTGTAAATTTGTAAAACTGAAACTAGATTTTTGTGTTTTTCCTTTTTTTCCCCCGTCTTACCCGTCCACTCAACCGAGGGAGCCGGGTTTCCAGTGGCTGTGCAGCGGAACTCAGCACGTTGGCCCTGCTGAATAGTAATCACAGGCGGTTGGATGGTCACTCTTGGCCACGCCACTACTGCGGACAAAAAGCAGCGTGAGGAACGTTCCGGAATGACGGAGTGCACAAGATCAAAATCTGTTCGTTCTTTAATTGTCTATACAATTAAAGCCTGTACCAAATGAACTCTGGACATAGAGGACCAGCCGTGCTGCATGTTCTCCGTGCGTGTTGAAGGCTCTGCAAGTGTATTCGCCCTCATCAGCGCTCTCTGCAGAGGGGAATATAAGAACTCCGTCTCGGATGATGGCGCTGCTGCTGATTTGGTTGCCTGGACCTCCAGGGAGAGAAAATATGTCGTCAAATCACAACTTTATGGCCCAAATTATTATCGCAAAATATTTTGTAGTGTTATTTTAATTTTTTTTTTAAATCACATCTTTTTAGTCAAGGTATTACTTTTAATCTCCTGATGTACATAATATACGATTTTGTTCAAGAAATGAAACATTTTATAACATTAATTATTTACCTGTCCACTCAATAGAAGGAGCTGGGTTGCCAGTTGCGGTGCAGCGTAACTCAGCTCGTTGGCCCTTTTTGACGGTGAGCACTGGCTGGTCGATCGTCACTGTAGGCTTTTTCTTTGCCACAGCTACACCAAGCAAAAGCAGTTTGTAATATGAAGGAAAAAAAGGAAAGCCTTTAGCCTAGATAATTGGACTTCCAAGCAAGCATAACATTGGCCTGGGCAAGCACCCCAGAGCTGGAGATTTCACTGTGGGTTAGCTAATGAATATATACGATTTGTCCTGCTCCTGACGTACTGTAGCTCGCGTGAATCATGATTTTCTATTGGCTCGCGCGGTAAACTATCCGGTGCCAAACTTAAATTGTTGGAAGGACCACTGAAAGGACAATTTCATGCTGGTTGAAGTATAATTAAGTATTTACTTCATTTGGAAAACAACTTCATGCTGCACAAAGTGCTCCTTCTTCTTTAGTAGTAAGTTCAAATATATTGTGTGGTCTTCTGGCATGAGTATAAAGTCCCTTAAGAATATTATTCAGCCCCAACACCATTCTCTACTGTTAATGCTTTGACTTCACAAGTCTTTTCGCTACACATGGGCACAGTAGAAACTAGTGCGTACTGTATAATTGCAGTGTCTGAACAAAACAAATTTGGTCGACTGCGTGAGATGATGTTTTTGGTGAGTTTTTGTTTCTACCGGATAAACCGAAGACATATAGGACAGCCCGGGTTGCATGTTCTCCGTGTGTGTTGAAGGCTCTGCAGGTGTAGTCGCCCTCATCCGAGCGCTCAACGGATGGGAAGGTGAGAACTCCACCTCTGATCACAGCGCTGGCACTAATTCGGTTTCCTGGGCCTCCTATGAGTCACAATTCAATATCCATTGTCACTTAACAGAGTTTTTTCTCCTGATTCAAATTTTCCACCACACTATTAAAATGTTTCTGATGTTTCTTCAAAACCATACCTGTCCATTCGATGGAAGGTGCCGGGTTGCCAGTGGCAGTACAGCGAAACTCAACACGTGTGCCTTGTTGGGCTCTGAGTACAGGTGGCTGAATTGTGACTGTGGGCTTCACCGCTTCATCAGCTACAAGATAAAATAGGATTTAATGTCTTCCGATTCCTATTACTAGATGAGAACTGTGTTTGCTTTATGATGCAAATAACTACACCGTTCTTGTCAAGACAAGGCTGCAAAACATACCATTTGTCATTTGACTTGTATAATTAGTAACTAATTTTGTACCAGGTGAACTGTAGATGTAGAGGGTCGCTCGAGCTGTTTGTTCTCCTTGTGTGTTAATGGCCCTGCAGATGTAGTCGCCCTCGTCAGAGCGCTGCACAGATGGGAAGGTGAGAACCCCACCTCTGATGATGGCGCTGCTGCTGATCTGCTTGCCCGGACCGCCTGAAAGTTACAATTTAAATTTCGTAAAATTTTGTAACTTTAGGAATGAAAGATTGTCCCTAAAAGCATGTTGTTTTTTTCTTTTTCTAATCTACACTGTAAGATCTTATCTACATAATCAGGTCATGTTTCACAGAGAGGCTTCGGTTCAACTGAAAATCTTGCAACAGGGGATCACCACAGGGTTCACTCTCCTGTACATCTATCCTCCTTTTTCATTACTTCACTGACGACACACATTCCTCCATCTACCTTCCCTAAAAACCTAAGAATCTGGCCGAAGTTAAAGACCATCTGACTCCAGCTATGCTTGACTTTTATTCACAATTGTGTCTTGATGTAAATAAATCATTTTAACATTTCATTGAGCACCAGATCCTACAGATTAAGACGGTTTGGGCAGTAAAAGATGGATCACCACAATATTAGGCAGGTGGTCATAATGTTACTGATTGGTGTATCTTCTTCATCTTTCTGCTTCTCCCATTAGGGGGCGCCACAGCGGATCCATACCCCCCTGTCCTCTAAATCTAAAACTACCGGCATGTCTTCCCTCACCACATCCATTAAACCTCCTCCTTGGTCTTCCTCTTGTCCTCCTTTCTAGTGGCTCGATCCTCAGCATTCTCCTACTGATATACCCCATGTCCCTCCTCTGCACATGTCCAAACCATCTCAATCTCACCTCCCTCACCTTGTCTACAAAACATCCTACATGCGCTGTCCCTCTAATAATAATAGTGTATAATAATCTTCATTTGAAATAGTGCCTTTTAAAAGAACATATTAAAGCACTTTACAAACATTTAAAAAGAACACGCACACAAAACAAGATAAACATCATACATGCATCACCTGAAAATTATCCTGAAGAAATGTTTTAAGAGCAGCTTTGAAAACACTACGAGATTTAGCCTGTCAAATCCAGTCTTGACTACACCCTACCTATCTACCTGCTGATCTTTCACCATATGTCGCTTTCCCTTTTCAGAACCTTTAGAACATTGCTGATAACATCCTGATGTTCTTTCAGGTGTCCCCCCCATGACTAAAGGTCACTCCACCAGGAAAAATCACCTTTTGCCTAACAGGTCTCAACAGGTTCTGCACCACTAGTTCAGAGGTAGACACCTGCCTACCAAACACGTTCTTCTATGAAATGTAAAACTTGGCTTGTACTTGATCGACTTGTAATGCGAAATATCCTCGCTTTAGCATGTCTTGGTTCTGTACAGTAGTGAAAGGAACATTCGGAGCACCTCAAACAGCCTTCTCAAATAAACCACCCCCACACATACACAAGCCTTTGATTATATATCTTGACAAACATATTCCACATCTGCACTTGTTCAGATAAGAATGATTTTTTGGTGTTCTATTTCTAAACATCTCCTGGTTGCGCTTTCTCATAATTCAAAAGTTCATTTGAAGTTCTTATGATGAATGTTTTCATAGTTAATTCTGGATTTGCAGAAGCCCCTTACCCTGTTATTGTTGTACTTCATTACATTCAATACAGATATTTATAACATCTAAATATATTTACACCATTTGTAACTACCACTGTAACTAACTGTTATTTATAGTTTCCTTTTAACTAATGCACAATATTCGGAGCAGCCGGAAAGGTTTATGTTCCAATGCAAGTTGTATTCTGTATAGAACTATGTCTGTGAAATAAAAAAAATCTTAACTCTCATACATGAGGATTTTCAACACTAGGTTCTTACCTGTCCACTCAACTGAAGGTGGTGGGTTGCCAGTGGCGGTGCAGCGGAACTCAGCACTTTGGCCTTGTTGGACCGTGCGGACGGGTGGCTGGATCTTGACCGATAGTTCGCCAGCTACAGTGAGCAAAGACCGGTTAATCTCGTACAAGAAAGGTAGAAATGTCATAGATCAGAGGAAAGATGTGAGGGGTACTAGGAAATATTTGGAAGCTTTGGCAGGTGGGAAGTGTCTTGCAGGTTCCGAACGTCGCGCTTATTCGGAACATTGTGATGCCTCTAAGGAGCTGAAAGGAGTATCTAAAGTGATCTAATAAAATACTAATACAATAATATGAGCGTTCTTATACTTAGTGTAAAGATGATGGGAGAAAGGTTGAGTCAAATCAGCACTTAAAAATTATCATATTTATCCAGCTGAGCGATTGAGGTTTAAGAGCCCAGAAGTGGCAGCTCAGTGCTGCTGGGTTTTGAATTCATGGCCTTCTGATCTGAAGTCATCAAATCAGGCCGACCAACAAGGCTATATGAAAATTATGAAAAGTGCCAAGCAGAGTGAGACCCAAACAGCCAGACTGCCATTCGGGCAAGAACAGGTAGGCATCAAGCCCCAGAATCCATCTTCTGAAATTCTGACAGGGCATAGAAGGAAAAGTAAGACAATGCTCCTGTGTAAGCTCAGTGTCTAGAACACATATGCTGCTATACTTCTTATTGATGCTAATTTTAGAACAGGAGTATCGTCATTATATGGTGGGTATATGTGTAAGTTTTTGGTGATGATGGTGATCTGTGACTGGAGATAGTGACAAAAAAAAATTCGATATTTGAAGCACGGTGGTGGATGCCCTATTTATGCATCCGGTGTGTATAAAGCATGTATATAGTTTATGGGAGATTCCTCTCTTTTTTTTTTTTTCCATTATATGGAATGTTATAAATGTGTTACACACAATAACCATTTATATATTATTATTAATGATCTATGAGATCTTGCATGCTTTTATGTCCACATAATGGTATACAACAGAAAGAAATCTCCCGGTGGCAGAAACATGAAATCCTATTGGACTAACAGCCAAAAGCTTAATAAAGTCAAGTAAGTACAACATGTGCAAGTCACCAAGTCCTTGGGGAACAGGATAAAAGCATGTGCTGTATTGTTTAATCCAGTGCATCCTTGAATACTGGAATCTGATTGGTCAGAAAATGGTGATTCATTTTCTTTGAAAGCTGCTGTGATTCAGGTTCAGGTTGCACTGCACAATCATTGGGGTATATCAATGCACGTTTCTGAAACGACTCATTTGCCTGGACTTGGATGATGGACTGAGCTTGCACAGGCATTACTTGAGCTAGTCGAGTCATGCTAACGAGAAAATGATTGTTGCATGCAGAAGTGGTGTAGAGAGACAGAGAGGAAGTCCACCACTGGGATGGAGATCAGCATGTAGACTTACGCTGTCTATGTCCTTCAAACATTTCATAGGCTGTGAAAATCATCTCAGCCTTAGTTCCGTCTGTAAATGGTGGACATGTAAAAACACCGAGAGGTAAGTCTCCAGAGCAAGAGAGGAAAAATGGGTTCTTAGGTCTTCCCAAAAAATCCAAGAGCTTTTAAATTGGACTCTTCTACTCATTTTCAAATCTCAATCATACTAAATGATATTTTAATTAGATGAGTAAAATAAATAATACTTTCTATATATGGATATAATGACTAATATAGATCCCATCTTATACATATATAGATATGTTCCTCATTACTTTTAAGTAAAACCATAAGCTGGGAGCATAAGTGTAATCCCACCATTCTAGTGGAGATATTAACTATAAAAAAGCTCTTTCGTTCAAAAGGTCTATATGCATAAATTATTTAAATACACACTATATGGGCAAAAGTCTGTGGACACCTGACTATAAGATTCATGTGTGCTCTAAATCCTATTCCACATGAGCTCTTTTAATAACCCACACACTTCCAGGAAGATGTTCCACTGGAATTTGAAGTGTGCTTCAAATAGCCACTCACATGACATCACTTCATTACCATAAACTGTTTACATGCCATTTTTTGCATCTTTTATAAATTGCTGCTATTGCTCTTTGCGCAACATTTTGTTTACATTTTTGTTACTGTTTACGTCTCTTTACAACAGGTTTACTGGTGGAGCTATTTTTTTTTTATTTTGTGTTTTGTCTTGCACTGTCTTGTGTTGTCTTGCACGGTCCTGTGTTGTCTGTCTGGAATACTTTTGTCCACATAGTCTAGTTCTTAAGTCATTCATAAGCAAGGGGATTGTTTCTTTTACTCAAGTTTTACTAAGACTTCTTTAAGGACATCTAGCAGTCAAAGGATTCCAGGTCCATACTAAGGTAAGGAGGATTTTGTACAAGTTATCCAAATAAATAAAATTCGACTTGGAAGATGACCTTGACCCAATGCGGACCAGAGTACACACACATACAGGTGTTCACGTCTGTTAAAACCAAGTTAAACAGTTAACTTTTGCCAGCTAGGATTTATATATGCTGTGCATATATAAATACCCATATATATTCATTAGCCAGCAAATGAATATATATATATATATATATATATATATATATATATATATATATATATATATATATATATATATATATATATAAATATAATGACAAACAGTTAACAATAAGGAAACCGTTAGCTACGGTTAGCATTTGTTCGGTTGGAGTGACGAATGCTATTCTGCCGGCCTGTGTTTTCCATCCTGCTTCTGGTGAAAGGAATTTTGGGCAAAAGGTACATATAAAGATAGAAATAAAATAGGGGCAGAAAAAAAAAACCCTCGAATATTCATTATTCAGATATTTTCAGCAAAAGAGAGTTCAATTTTTGGGAACATACATAAATAAAATCAAAACGTTAAGGTAACAAAATTTAATAAAATTAAATAAATAAAAGCAAATCCATTTAGAAAAACACAGCAAGAGGAAATTGGCCGTAACAAAGGTAGTGAATAAGCACACAGGGAATGTTCAACATTATAAAAACATGCTGGTTAGTAGAAAATTATATGGAATATGCTCCACACACACGCAAACAGAAACACACACACACACACACACACACGCAAGCACACGTTTTTTCTTAATACAGCTTGTGACTGATCTCAGTCTATCCAAGTTACAAAAATCTGCCTTCACATCATTCGGTGTTTATTTTGATTTCCTTTTTTTAATTGATGCATTTATTAGAATTATTTATACATTTATTTCACAAATGAGATAAATAAAATACACAGGAAAATGAGCATTTGACTTTTTTTGGTCCGAAATTAAAGCACCGGGAAACATTTTTCGTACAAAATTAAATACACAAAAAATTAAAACCAAAACTAGAAAAAAATAAAATAATGAGCACCAAATCAGGAGAGGAAATATTATATATATATATATATATATATATATATATATATATATATATATATATATATATATATATATATATATATATATATAAAAATCAAAGTGACATCAAAATAAATGGCCTAAAATATAACTAGGGCACATTATAGTATAAAAATTTATTCTAACCAGATTTACTTCCATGAATCCATCCATCAAAAAACTATAAAAAATATGCCTCATGATATATGATTAGATTAATAACATTTAAATGATAAAGGAATAAAAACCAGAAATCATTCAGAGAATATTAAAGTATAAAACAAAGCGTCTTGATACAAAAAACATTGGGTGATATTCGAAAAACATCTGATGTAAATGTGATTTACAGTCCTAGTGGATAAAATATTCATCCTGCTGCATTGGATATAGCACCATTAAAAAACAACATTCATTCATTTCAGTTGTACAAAAACAGTAGTGATCACATGGTTTCCAGTGGTATGAGCTGAAACAGTTGCAGTCCTCAAGTCCTCCTGGCCAGCAGACTTTCTTAGACACTGATCGTCACTATGCTTCCTCAAGATAAATGACAGCTGCCAATGCCACTCCTTAAGCCCCGAGAGAAACACCAGGCTAGTGAAGAAGACCCCCGACAAATACACCACCACCACCACCAAAAATGGCTACAATCAGCAAGGAACCCGACACCATGGTTATTTCACCGCTATCAGTGACAGGATGTACAAGAACGATTTGTGCGATGTCTGAGAGTTGTTTTGTGGTCGAAAATGTACACTGATCTTTACTGAGAAAGTTCCTTGTATTCAGAGTTGGGTTATGCACATACTGTAAACGAGTTCCTGAGCCCCGAGGTAGCCGAATATATCGCATCCCATTATTTGCTATTCAAAAGATTTTGGTTTAAAGCGGACTCCTTTGCTGCATCTCGCTTTTCTCAAATATGCTACATGGACAAAAGTTTGTGGACTGACTATAAATTACGTAGGGGCGTTATAATTCTTCCCACTCTTCCAGGTCGATGTTCCACTAAATTCTGGAGGGTGTTGGTGAAGATTTTGTGATCAGTCATCCACAAGGATGTTAATAAAGTCGGGGACTGATTTAGGTGAGGTGAGGAGATCTGGGGTTCAGTCAATAAGATTGAGATCCCATCTAAACCATATTTTCATATAGCTCACTTTGAGTATAGAGGAAAAATGTCCTGCTGGTACAGGTTTGGGTCCAAACATTTCTACACAAGTGTGTGCCTCCAATTTTGTGATAAAAGTTTACGGAAGAACCATATATAGCTGGGAATGTCAGGTCTACAATACTTTTGTCCATATAGTATATAGTATTTCAGTTCCACCTTTGGTGGTTAACACAAACTGAGGATACTTGAGCTGGACTTATTGCTGCTCCTCATGCTAAAAACAAGTCTAAGCTAAGAATCCTATGCAGCTATGAAGCCTCTATAGTGCATTATAGTCATATCGGTACAAACGCTGAAGACATGTGCGTGAAGATATAACTCATAACTGGACCCCATCAGCAATAATAAAAGTAAACCTTGTAATGTAAATATTGTAACGCAGGAATTTGCGTAGAAGAGTAACAGAATGAAGAGATTAAATAATAGTGTTTTGCAAACACCAAGATCTCAGGACTAATAGCGATTTTAAGTTTGTTTCAATATTTTATAAAATTGAAAAGCGACTAGTTCTAGTGTCTTGATTGTCGTTAAAACAGTACAAAGTGACAAATAACTGCTTGCCCCACAAAAATGAGCGATTTGAATCAGGATTGGATCGATTTGAATCACTTGTGATGTGATGACGAAAACACGGGTGTCTTTGTAAAAAGGATTCGATTACACCCCCCCCCACTCAATCATTCACAAGCTGTATTGTTACAAGAGGAAGCCGAAGCGGTTTGATTAGTATGCGAAGGGAACACAGATCAAACCAGAGCAGGAAAGTCATTTCTTGCCAGAGGAACATTAGTGGGAAGAAAAAAAAAAAAGTCATGCTTAAAGAAAGGAAAAAAAAAGAGCAGAAGAGGACATGCAGCTGTCATGCACAGGAAGATAAACTGAGAGCTGGAGCTTGAGGGAGCGTAGAGAACGTTGACTAAGTGAGCGATGCCAGTCACGAACCTGGGACGTTTAGGACGGCAGTGCCCTCGTCCATGGCGAACATGTTGGAGCCGGTGCACACGTACACGCCAGCGTCTTCGGGCCGAACGTTGCGGATGGTCAGGATGCCATTGAAGTCCATGGCGCGGTCGGGGAGCTTACCGCTGCCCTGACGCGTCCACACGAGCGTGTAGGCCGGGAACTGTGAGAGATTCAGGCATATTAAAAAAAGCAAATCTACTTTTCTATAACTGCAACAAACCTGCTATAATGGAATGAAAGATGAAGAACCAAAATGCAGGGAACAAAGAAAGTCCTACTTTGCTCTTGGCTGTGCAGATGAAGTTCACTGTAGCTCCATGAATCACGTTCTGGAATTTAGGCTCCTCAATAAACACCTCAATGGGTTTGGTGGGAGAAGCTGAAAAGAAACGGAGATGTGATTAGAGACTGTATTTATCACAGATTTACAGTTTCCTCCTATATATACTGTATGTAAGTATTCATTTTTTTCTATTATTGCATCATAGTCTGAAACTAGTTGTACATGAAAATGCCACTTTTAATTCTTTGGATCGGAACGTCACAAGTTCAAATCCCACCACCAAGCTGCCACTGCTGAGCCCTTAACCCTCCTGCTCAGTTGTAAGTCGCTCTGGTATGGGCGTCTGCCAATTGCCATAAATGTAAAAATTGGTTGTACTGTCAGAAAGCAATAGAGGTAGACTCGCATTTCCACTAAGAGCGCAATTTTTACTCTCAGAGAGGTGAGAAAGGCTGATTTTTACTCTGATACAGACATGAGAAGGTGATTTTTACTCTCATGGAGTCAAGAGAGGGCAATTTGTGAGTCAGAAAAACAAGAGAGGGTAAATTTACTCTGGTGGAGGTAAGATAGGGCAATTTTTCTCTCATGGAGATGAGAGGGGGCAATTTTTATACTTGTGGCAAAAGGAGGTCAATGAGGGTGATTTTTACTCTCATGAAGGCAAATTTTTCTCCTATTTTACTCTCATGGGGGCGAGAGTGAGCGATTTTTACTCTCCTGGTGGAACAAGAGAGCGAGTTTTATTTTTTAGGGAGGAAACAGAGGGCAGTCCTGTACGCACCTCTATTAAAAAAAAAGTTAGTAAAATAATGAGACCACTTTGTTAGACTTTCTATTGCCAATTAGTTACTAAATGTTGCCATTGTATAGAACGTATGTAGGCTTTAATGTGAATTTAATCTCTAAACCGTGGCTTTAACTCAGACTTTACTTGTTATAATGATCTCAGCCTGGCTGCGGTTGGTGTTGAGCTGATTTCTGCAGGTGCACGTGTACACGCCGGCATCGCTAGTCTGCACGCTGGAGAAATGCAGCTCTTCTCCTGTAGGCAATAACAAATAGGTTCAATAGCTTATTAGTTCAAATGTACAGACTGCAGATGAATGAGTGAAGAATAAATCAACCGTTTGCAGCAGCTACAGTACCTTGTTTGCGTCTCTCGGCCGAGCTGGAGATCGGACGGCCAGCATCACGTGTCCAGTAGAAATAGTGTGGTGGAGGTCCGGATCCCTGGCACCTGAGGGTGACCGAGCTGCCCTGAGACACCTGTACCCTCTCAGGGTAGACCCTCACCACCAGAGGGGCAGCTGCTGGAAAATAACTTCCTTTCAGTGATATACAGTAGCACTTCATCGTAAAAAATATTGCATTTTGTTGTAAAGGACTGTTTGAAGAATACACTCACCATCATATGGCCGGCATTTGACTCTCTGGTTTGGATTTCCAACATATCCAGGTGCACATCTGTTTAAAAAAAAAAAAAAAAAAAAAAGGACGATTTAATTGATCTTTTTAAATCAATTAAAATGATTTCATTTACAATATATGCACATAAACACACACAGCTCAGGAGTAAGAGTGTGTCAGCTTACCGCTCACAATACTGGCCCATGTAGCCTGTCTGACAGGCGGTACACCGGTAGTCTCCGTTCCCCAGACTCTCACAAGTGGGCGAAAATCTAAACAAAACCATAGATAGATCACACTCCTATATACTGTAAGGACAAAAGTTTGTAGACACCTGACCATAAGTTTGGTATGTGCTTTTTAGGCATCTGATTCCACATTTTGCTGTAATAATACACTCCATTTTTTTGTTCCACTCGATTTTGGAGTTTAGATTTGTGTTCCTTCAGCCAAAAACACGTTAGTAAAGTCAGGTTCTGATGTCGGCGAGGAGGCCTGGGGTGCACTCTGCGTTTCAATTTATCCCAAAGGTGTTCAATACGGTTGAGGTCAGAGATGTATAGCAAGCTATTCCAGATCTTCTCTTTCAAATAAACCACCCGGCATGTGTCTTCTCTCACCACATAAACCTTCTCGTTGGCTTTCCTCTTTTCCTCCTGCCTTCCTTCATCCCATGTCCGTCCTAAGCACTCGACCAAACCATCTCAATCGTCCTCAACTCTGGAACAATCCATAAACATATTGCACCAAAAGCATGCCAAAAATGTTGTATGCGCTTGGCGATGAACTCTTTCCTGCAAGTACTCAATTTTGCCAACTGTGACAGATTTTTCCCTTGCTAGCTACATTGGATTTCCACACACATTGAATGGCAGCTGTCAAAATGTTTGGAAAGAAATGGAAAGAAGGCAAATCAATGTTTGGAGAGAACCAGGTTTTCGAAAGTGCGGAACGGTTTACACTCGGGTCCTTTTGCGATCGCAGGATTTTTCCAGCCACAAAAAAATTAATATAAAAGTGTTTGTTTAAAATGGGACTAACTGGTTCTCTGGGTCAGTATGAGGACAAGCGCAGGGCTGACAGTCTTCCGGGGTTCCAGCACTGGCGTCTCCAAAGAACCCTGCAGCACACTGGTCACACATCTCACCCATGGTGTTATGCAGGCAGCCCTGTCAACATGAAGAGAGAGAAACTCAATGAAAAAATAACAGCTCCAAAAGATCTCAAAGACTTCATAGAGCAGTACTGGGTGAATGTTAGAATAAGCTTAAGACTAGTGGAGACAAACCGTACCGTGCAGACGCCGGTCTCAGGGTGGCAGGTGTCTGAATGTCCGTTACATTCACACAGCTCGCAGTGACCGAGATAAAGTCCTCCACCTGTACGAGTGTAGCCTTGAGCGCAGTCCTAAAATTCACCAGAAGGTCAGAATCTGGTGGAGCGAAGACATGGCAGTTTCTAGCCCTATCGCTCTGCTATGACACAGAACTTGTCATACCTGGCAAGACAGGCCCTGATACCCGGGCGGGCAGCGGCACTGCTCAACCTCCAGAGCTCGGCCCAGGCTGGTGTAGTGAGGTACGGCGATCTCCATGCTCACCCCCGAGATGCTGGACGAGCGCATGCCTGTGTAATAAGAAGCTCGGATCAGGATGTCGTCCATGTGAGCCAGCACCATCAGCAGGTGCTCTCGGGTTGCGGGCATGCCGTCGGGACGCTGCCAGTACTCCTGCAGAACATCATGAGACAGAAGAAACTCGGTCAAGCGTTTCACACACGAGTAATTGCATCTGTAATATCTTGGGTTTATCTCACCTCACGGAAGACGAACTCGAAGTTACGGGTTTCTCTCGTGCCCAGCGTCCGTCTCCAGTCCTGGCGAGCTACGAGGGTGATGTCATTACCCTGGGAAGAAGAACGAGTGCTATAAGGTCAAAACGAAATCCTTTTGTCTTTTGAATTAAATACACTGTCAATTAAATTAAATACAGAAACACCTCGGTACTTTACACGATAGCGTTGAACTATTATTTTGGTTGTCATAGCATGGCGAATTTGACGAGTCTTGCAGTCGAAAAACACAAAAGTATTATTGTATGAAATTACTTACAATGATCTGAACATCTACATCATCAATCGGAGCGCCCCTTGGGCCTGGCACATACGTGATGGTGTACTTGAGCTTTCCTCCATAGGCAGGAACCTGGTAAAGTAAAAAAAATAAAATAAAATGATCACTCTAAAAATAAAAAGGGCAACTGGACTTAATAATTACATAATCCAGGAGCTCATATGGACACAATCATATTTGTTGAAAGCTTAATATGCCATACACAAGGGATTAAATATCATTCATGCGTCATTGAAAACCAAATATATTCTTAAATTAGTAGAAGTGACTATATGGCACTATATGGCAAAACGAGGAATTCTGAATTCCACTGCTGCATCTATTCCTGCATGAACACATCTCGTATATCAGCTGAACTCTATATCAACTGAATCATGAAGGGATTTTATTTAACACATGGACTACAACAATCTGGAAAAAAAATGCAGCAGGAGTATGAATCAGCACTCTGCCCTGGTTCCACCAAGCACTAGTTACCTTGTCCCCGTTAAACTTCTCAGGAAGCTTCCAGAAGAGCACCTCCTCTGAGCGTGAGCTAAAACCTTTGTAGACCAGAGAGTACTGAAGGGCACGGAGAGTGAATGGTGCCAGAACATGAGCAGACAACAGATAGGAAGAAAAAGAGAAGCATTGCAGGACAGCAAGGCAAAAAAATAAATGCTAATCAACAGAGAACAGGTTTTCAGTTTGCTAACGGCTAATCAACTTGCAGGGGGTGGGGTACGGGGGGGACTAAACAATCTTGTGTTAAGATAAGAGGACTTAGATGTTTAGTGATGTTTTAGTTGTGGTGCCAAAAATACCATTACAAAAAGGTACTCCACAAATAATATAGAGTACCACAAAATGACCACCCTAAGGCCACTGAGACTGATGAACCCTTGCAACCCAAGTTTCTCACAATCAGAAGGAAAATAACTGATTAACCACATTTTTTTTGCTACTCACTATACTAAGAACACGTTCTCTTAAACATTAACTTGAGTCTGAATGGCTCTAATGGGTTTAAAAGACTGGGTGGCACCGCTAAGCTTCAGGAATTCCTCCAGAGGGTGGTACTCCAAGATTTTCACATGCCATGGATGACTACCTTATTTGAGGAGCCGGGCGGAGCAGCATCAGACGGTTCCATTGTGGTTTTTCTGAGCTTATCCTGTCAGCAAGACCAACACCCCAAACCAGCATCAAACCAATGCAGAGTAATATTATCACATAAAATACCTAAAAATAAATTGAAAGCTAAAATCGAAGAAAACCACCTGAAATACTATTCAATACCTTGCGTGTGTTAAGGTGAGGGGAATGGCCTGGGGCACCAGGGTGAGGCCCAGAGGCCCGCACAGAGGCTTGTAAGGCTGAAGGGGGGAACTGAGCAGCGGGGCCACCTGAAACATCTGCCGAACCGGCGGTTCGGATGGGATTTGAGGAAGTAGACCGTAAAGACGGTGAGAACAACGAGGCAGGCGGTCCCTGCGAGAAGTTGCTGATGAGCTCCCAGATTTCATCATCGAGTGTGCGCACGTCTTCGCCGTACGACTTTGGGAAGGTGGGAGTAATGGACAGAAATCAGAATGACCCAGGGCTAATGACAATTTGAAATCCAAAGAGCATTCCAATGGCGTGCACACAACGGGACATGCAGAACTGTGCGTCAACTCAGGGAACATCAATACATGGAAGAACTCAACTCTATTAACTCAAGTCCATCCATTACCTACATTAACTTCATGCAAAATGTTACTAGTTTTCACTCCAGACCAAAGTGACAAGGACAAACATTTGGTCTTTAGGCATCATGAGGACTGCCTCTTTCTCAGTTGTCCCTCTAGCAATGTAAAGGGATCCTGGTTTCCTAAATATATCACACCTTTAATGGATGAAACCAATGGATACTATTGCAGACCTGCCAATAATATATAGTCCTCTCACAAACCACTTGTTTTTGGTGGCTTCTTGTGAAGTGTTTTGAAGTCATTTTAAAAATTCCCCCAATTTATTTATTTTTTTTTACAAATATTGACACTTAAGGAAAATATACGAGGAAGTATACAAGAGCAATGGCTAAGATCATCACTAATATGACATTGGAAGAATGGGGCGACTGTCTGTCATTCTTCCAAAGACAAATATCAATTGATTGAATATTGGAGGAAATTGGAGGGGGTGGGGGTGGTACTTCCTTGATGTACATGTGAAATGTGATTTATGAGCATGTGCTGAGGATAAAATGCAGAGCTTGCTGTGATCATACAATTACTTACTACTAAAATCACATGAATGAACTTCCATGCAGCCCGATACTCTACTACTGTCTTTTGACTTTGCATAGTGCATAGTTATTCGTTTCATGCAACACGGCATGGTTACAAAAAGAAGTTTCACCACCACAACTGGTTAAAAAAGTACCACAACAAGTCAGAAACACGCTTTCCGCTCAAGTTTCTTTACCTTGTGTGAGCGTTTCAATCGTTTAATCTGAGTCTGCTTCTATAAAGTACCAAAAGTGTATATTTGATTAAAGTAAAGGTCCCACAATGAAAGATCTTGCACCACAGGTACGATTGATTGTGTCCTCAATCAGGCTTTTAAAATGAGATTACACCGAACTAGCAAGTTGTTGCCACTTTTCCCCACACACACACATCCAAAATGCTCCACTTTCCCCACTTTCACAGAGGCTAAAAAGCAACTCCAAGCACCCGGGATAAGGACAGAAGAGCTGGCAGTCCGAGTGAGAAATAAATGGGAGGTTTGTAGGGTACAAAGACAAACAAACTAGACTGTACCTTATCTCCCTGGTAGCTGGAGGGTAGCTGCCAGAAGTAGGGCTCCTGGCTGTGGTGGTCGAAGTTGGTGAAGGAGAGCTGCGTCCCCTCTGAGGACAATTCCACAGAGAATCCGGTGCTGATGCGGTTGGTGCGTTGCCGGTTCACAAGTGCAAAGCCATTCACGTTCCCGGGGGCAAACACGGTGGTGATCTAAGGACAAGAGACAGGAGAAATCTTAGTTCAAACCTTGTTGTAAAATTGTGAAAGCTAAAAGGCTTTTGTCTGCAGGCCTTACAACATCTCTGTACAAGGATGAGCTGGAGCACTGCTGAGTGACTCCCATGCAGAAGCATGCTAGGCAGCCATCTTTGTTGGCAGGGCTGAGGTGGAAGGCACCAGGCTTGCAGCTGGAGCAGGAGGGACCCTCGACGTTCATCTACATGTTGAAAAGGAGATCTAAAATCTTTCTCTGGGCTTCTTATCAATATGAGGCAAAACGGTACCGTAAAGACGTTTGTATAGTTTTGTGCACGTGCCTTGCAGCGGCAGATCCCGTCTGAACCGCAGCCTTCGCTTCCTCGCTGGTCGCAGTTTTGGCATCGGCCTGCAAACAGGAAATCTCAGTTCATTCTGAGCCACAATGCAAAACAAACACACCAGATTTTTACAGTCCTGCTTAATATCTGGCTCATCTTAAACCCGCTCTCTTTGAGATGAGCCAAATGCTAAAAGAATTACAGGAAAGACTTGTGAGAGAGGAAATTAAACAAAGCTGCTTCAAAAGCAAACTGATTTCTAATGTTTTTCCAGCCTCATGCACTTCCATCCAGCTATTTAATGGAGCAGCATCCTACTGTACAAAAAAAAAAATACAAATAAAAATACATTCTCGAGCAACCCATACCGCTTCCTGGAGTGCAGTCTTGTCCATGTGCAGGGTTGCCTGTGTATCCTGAGGCACATCTATAGTAGGAATTTAAAAAAAATATATAAAAAGAGCGCTTATTATAAGACTAATGAACCTAAAACATTAAAAAAGATTAGAAAAGTGTTCTTTTAAACATGTGCAAGATGAAGAACCCATTTTCTTGAAAAGCGTGTTCATTAACTTAAAGCCCACACTGCTAACCAAATCGAATCAATCAATCCAACCAAGCAGAATCCACGCCTGGGTCTATTGAAAGCCAAGAGTAACTGATTAATCATGTGGAATTAGGTGTGGTTCCTTCTTGATTGTAATAAAAACCTGAAGAGGAGACCCCTCGACACTACTGGTTTAAGACGTTTTACAAAGCAAAAAGATAGCCAGTATTAAAACTAAAGGTCATCCGATTAATCGGCAGCGAAAGTTGTTTGCTGGAACAATTGGCAAAAATCCATACCGATAGTTTTTCCGGGTTGTGTTTTAGCTGGAGCAGGTCCGCGGTCATTATACAGTACAAGAGCTGCCTCTGGAGGCAAATCATTGATGCCACATGCTGTTTGTTTTGCCACATGAGCCTTATTTGCACAATTTTTCAGAAGGTTTTGGGCTCATGGTAATTTTAATGGATATCAACCAGTGTTTGACTCATTAATATCATTCTATTGATAGATTGGTGTCAAGAGCAACATTATTTTTTTCACATAAACAGTTAATAAATAATAAAAGCTTATTGAATTGACTAGATTAAGCAAAGAATATTGTGACAAAAATGATTATAGGGACAGTATATCCATTATAAATCATAGTTATTTGAATATGCAAGTACATTTGAAGGCAAATAATTAAGTACTTTTACTGGAGTAATATTTTTAACTAATGTATCTCTACTTTAACTTAGTGACATGGTTTGTATACGTGTCCACCACTGAAAGTATGTGACATCATAAAAATACTTGATTTTGTAAACTTATCAGGTCAAATGCAGTGGAGCCATCAACCAACACCTTTAGTCAGCTCTCAAGGTGTTTTTTCCAGAATTTCTGCTTAATTCTTCTGCATCCTAATGCTATTCAAACACTCCTTCTTGTCAGATGTGTTGTCCTTCAGCATGCTCAACCAGTACTTGGAGCGGTTCATGTTTTCTCATGTTCAGGTTCGAGGCTGAAAGTTTACCAAGAAAACCCTTTAGTCTTGCCAAGGGTTATGTTGTTTGTGACCTTGTGTTGGTGAAGGAGTAGTCTTTCGCCCTTTATGGACTAGTGGGACTTTTTAAGTGTGCAGTTTTAGGCCATAAAAGAACATCTTCCCTTTAGTTGAGATTGTTCCCATATTGGCTCCCGTCCAACCCCTGCCTTTTATCAGCACTGCCATAAACTACATAACCACATTCCTCTGAGAAGACTCTATCCAGCTGTTTGCATCGCCAGTACTCTCACTTCACACTTGCACCTCTGGTTCTGGATCTGAAACGTGGACTTTGTGCTGACAAATTCTTTTAGATTTTGGATACATAACAGGCACAATCTGAAACCCCATAAATTCGCTCAAATGAAAAGTAAAATAAAAGCGTGCCAAAAGGGGTCCAAGCACCTCCCAAACAAAAGACAGCGAAGCTACATGAGACAATTGATTTACCAACTTTCACAAACCAAACCTCACGCAAGAATTTTTTTCCCCAGTAAGGAAATGCAATGGAGCTGTATATACATGTATGGTTCAATATAAACCATGTTCTTTGGTAAAGATACACTAGATTAAATGTTTCTCCAGTAAAATTGCTTCCTTTAAACTTTACTTGAGTACAAATTCAAACATTTTTGCTTTCCAAAATATTTTAATATTTAAAGTACTGATTTATTATGGCTATAATGTGATCATTTTTGTGACAAGACTTTTCGCTTAACCAACTCGGTTTATGTAAAAAGACTCCAATGTTACTCTCAGCACAGCGATCTATTAATAGAATGATATAAATGAGTCAAACACTGAAATCTTTTAAAATGATCAGGAGCCCAAAATGTAAAAAGAAAAGCACAATTAAGGACACGGGTGATGTGGCGAGTTCGAGTCTCAAGTTTCTACCATCATTTATTCCTCTCAAAATGTTTTGCTTGCTGTTAAACTGATGGTGAACTGTATGTTGGTGATAAGTAGATGCCACTAATGACGAATTACATTTTCTTCTTTACAGTCCACCTCTGAGGTCAAGACCTCGCCACATCCAGCTTGGCCAGCCCGGTATCCCCACTGAGCTTAAAATACTTTTCTAAATACTAAATAGGACAAAGTATAGAGTTCTCACCTCTCACAGTGTCTTCCAGTGTATCCAACAGGACAGTTGCAAGTCGGCTGTCCATCTCTGTCTAAGTAGCAGGATTTCGTCTCACTGTAGTAAAAAGAGAAAACATATAATCAGAAAGTCTGAACAAGCATTCTGATAGATTTTTAAAGACACTATGGCCAGGTTTGACGGACCTGCTTCCTGAGGTGGGCCCAAAACAAGGGCACGATCTACAAGCGTCCACCCCGCCAGTCACAGGATCGCCATAGAAACCAACATGACAGATTTCACATCTGGGCCCAGCTGTGTTGTGCTGGCATTGCTGGAATGGGGAAAAAAAGGACCGTGATCACACACTATGCTGGACCAGTGCGAACCCTCAGGAAAGAACTGAACTGAGTAAGGAGATGTTTATTCGACAGAATATTAACTTCAAAAGAGACGGAGAAAGTATTTTCATTTTAACAAATGTTCAAGTGCGATCGCTGCTGTGGTGTAAGAGGAATAAAACATTTCTGGACCAGCTGTTACTGTAAATTAGTCAACTTTGTGGTTTAAAGAGTAACTACGTATAGACGAAGGGGCGTCGAACGGGGACGTTAGTGTTTATACGGATTTCGACGAGTGGAAACTGCATTTAATTTTTCATGTACTTCCCTGCTACATTTATACACTCATCCCAGGGTTCAACTAATGCCTGAAAAGATTTGTCAGTACGCCTGAACTATCAGCTTGTTCGCTTCATCACTAGGGAACCACCACAACCACTGATGGACGTACGGCCATCTTTGAAAAGTTTCCCATACCACCGTCATACTGTGCTATGTGCAAGTCCTCTGTAGATATCTGAGTTTTATGCCCTCGTTCAAAAGAACTTTCATCACAACACGCTGCTCCATGTACTTACAAACACTGTTGTCTGCCATCTTGATCAAACAAACTTTGGTATAGCCTGCGACATGTGCGCCCCCTATCAGTTATAGGACACATTAGCCACTTAGTACCGCCACAATGGCATCTATTTTTATATCTGTAAAATCAAAAGTCCCGCTATGACTTGAACGACATTTTTCTAGAACGGCTGGATGCCAACGTGTTTTATTATTTACTTAACATGTTACACAAAGTCATGGGCAGGGCTGTACAGAGCGGCAAAGTCTGAGACAGTGAGTCACGTCTAGACCCAGAATCCAGTCAGCTTCAGAAAGCGTGTGTGTGTGTGTGTGTGTAAGTGTAAAGGAATGGCTCACCCACCAAGCATCTGCCCGTCTCTGAATCGCATCTAGTGGCATGCCCGTGGCATTCGCACTTCTCACAGGTGCCAAGGTACAGGCCTGAGCTGGTGCGTATGTATCCCACATCACAATCCTGCAAACAAAGCAAAAGTCAAGGTAACAAGGGTTCAGATGTTGGCAAGCGTTATTTCGCGCGATATCTTGAGCCGCTGCAAATCTGATGATTCAGAGATGACGTGAACCTCCACCCGCATTCCGAAGCGGATTAAAAGGAAACGGGTCATGTACGTAGAGCTAATAATCCTCGGCCTGTTGAGTGTGCTGGTTTAATGACTCAATGATTCCATGCAGTCTTGATTCGAGCTGAAGGAGGGGGTGGTTATACCTGGCATGACGGCCCTCTGTAGCCTTGAGGACAGGCGCACTCCTCCACCTCGAGAGCCCTCCCGTTCCCCGTGGAATGTGGCACCGCAATGTCCAGCTGGATGTCAGAAATGCTGCATAGAAACAAAACATGAGCATGAGCGGAAAATAAACTTGGTCATTACGGTTCTATCTACAGGTTAACTATGAACAATTCAAAAGTGTTTAGTAACGGCTCATTCTCAAAATTAAGCCTGATAACTTTATAAAAACCCTGTGAATTTTTCGGCAAGGAGACTTTTATGCCTTCCGACTTCTAGCACAAACAGGCCTTTGTAGTGCTAAAGAAAAACAAGATTAAATAAAAACCATACGTTCTTTTCCTGTTCTGTATTTAGGAAGGTGCAGCTCTACCTCTGCCATGTAAACCCATATTCTATGTGAGTCTCAGGACACGCCTCAGTCTCCATAGCAACATATTCACGTAGCAGCGTGGTGCTGAAAGAACGCGCTTGAAAAACAGACTGAAATTTAATCTATGTAAAAAAATATTGGCCACAAATTATTGGTCACTTTCTCATTAATAAAAGAATCGCGCATTTCCTAATAATTATACATAAATAAAACGTTTTTCACCGATGCAAATATGTTGAAAACAATACATCATTTAATCGGGTACTTGTATCCGATGCACACTTTTTTTTTTTTTTTTAATGCTGTTGCACCAATTGGTGAATCTTATCATCCATAATATGTATGTAAGGAGTCTCCAGTTTTAGTCATTCATAAGTTTGTAAATACTGAAAGAAAACAAAAATAACAACGCACCTGCTCTCGGCCATGTTGTCCGCATAAGTGGCTCTGATCATGAAGACGGACACGTCGGCCAGGACCATCAGCAGGTGCTCTCGAGTGCACGGCTGTCCGTCAGCTCTCCTCCACGCCGACTAGAAGAAACCATTTCTACTTAAGCCAACTCCAAAGTCAAAAGCATCATTTTACCAGCACACGGCACAGGTTCTCAAAAACAGGCTTTTAAATACGACTGAAATGATTAAGTAGCGCTCCCAGCACACCTCTCGGAAAGGCACGCTGATGGTGCCAGGGACTAGAGGCAGCGCATTGGTTTGAGAGTAGTGCTCCAGGAAGATGCCGTTGCCCTGGAGAACCACGTCAGGCTTGTTTTCGATCACCACAGAATAGCCGCGAGTCTCATAACGCACCCTGTAGAGCAGCTCTCCTCCATATGCAGTCACCTTCGTGGAGCATAAAAAAAATTGTCAGCACTTAAAGCAGGTTTCAGCCAGCGATGAGTCTTTGTAGCTTTGTGGGTTCTCACCTTGTCTCCACGGAAGTTCTCGGGCAGCACCCAGTAGAAGATCTCATTGGGAATGTTGTACGACCAGCGAAAGACGACCTCGCTGCCTCCTCTCTGAGTAATGCCTTCGGTGATCGACCGAGTATTTCCTTCGTTGGCGAGCGAAAAGAGCTGCCCGTTGACGCCACCTCGCACCTTTACACACAACAGAAACAATCCATTACTGGCGTGACACTAGAGGATCTGTTCATCATTAGAGCATAATAAAGAGTGAATTTCAATCTGTATGGTAGCATAGGATGAAGTGTTTCCTCAAAATCGGGACTATGAAACAAGAATTCAGGATTATAGCACTTCAGTTTACATTTACATTTGTGACATTTGGCATCCGGAGTGACTAACATTTATCTCATTCATTTAACTGAGCACTTGAGCGTTAAGGGTCTCGCTTAAGCAGCTTAGTGGTGGTAGAATTTGAACTCACGACCTTCTGATCATAAGTCCAACATCTTAACCACTCTATAAGTTGTCCTTTATATCTACAAGTGCTATAAGAAAAGTCACTCATCACTTCACCCCTATATGTTACACACACTATTGCTGCTGTATATTGTACAAAAGTTCTAAAGTAACTTCTTTATTAACTTAAGAACATAACTCATCAGTTATATACTCTGTATATTGTGGTCTTATTTAATTTGTATTGTCTCGTATGGTCTGTACTTCTGAGTCTCCAACAGCTGGAACCAAATTTCACTTCTCACTTGGCTAATACACCTGATTGATTTATCATGGAGCCTACAACTCAGAACCTTTATGTATACATGAGGCGAGACTATGTGTCATAAAATCCATTAAAAGCATCAGCGATAACCAACCTGATCTCTGGTCCAGGTGGAGCTGGCACATTGCTTGGTCACTCCCATGCAGAAACACTTCAAACACCCATCGGGATTTCCAGCATTCAGATGGAAGGATCCTGGCTTACACTCGTTGCACAAAGTTCCAGCTACGTTGGCCTGCGTAACATCGTGCACAAAAACCAAACGTGATAAATACACTGCAACAAGGTGAAATGCGGGGTTGTGCGGGTGCAAATTGAGATAAGCCCAGCGCAGGTGGTTTTAGGTAGTGGAGATAAAAAATCTTTACCTTGCAGTTACACGGCATGCTGCTGGAACTGATCGTTCCTCTGTTGTCACATTGTTTAATCTCTGGAAAAAAAAAAAAAAGGGTAAAATGACTACAGGAGAAATAATTCACTTTCCATTATACACAGAGCTACAGACTTATGCCTGGTAAAGGAAGAAAGAAAGGACAGGAGAGGGGGATGAAAAAATATATCACTTTATTCATCACAGACAGAGATAACTATTATAGCAGCAGTATAAGTCGACTAAAAGAAAGATAGAAGGACAGACAGACAAGCAGGGTGGATAGAATGATAAGATGGATGGATGGATGGAGTGAATTAGATAAGCAGAATAGATAGATAGATAGATAGATAGATAGATAGATAGATAGATAGATAGATAGATAGATAGATAGATAGATAGATAGATAGATAGATAGATAGATAGATAGATAGATAGATAGATAGATAGATAGATAGATAGATAGATAGATAGATAGATAGTGAATTAGATAAGCAGGATGGATGGATGGATGGATGGATGGATAGATAGATAGATAGATAGATAGATAGATAGATAGATAGATAGATAGATAGATAGATAGATAGATAGATAGATAGATAGATAGATAGATAGATAGATAGATAGATAGATAGATAGATAGATAGATAGATAGATAGATAGATGGGGAGATAGATGGGGAGATAGATGGGGAGATAGATGGGGAGATAGATGGGGAGATAGATGGGGAGATAGATGGGGAGATAGATGGGGAGATGGATGGATGGATGGACAGTATAATGTAATGTGTGATTAGCAGGGTTGTGATGAACATGGCTGATAAAACAGCAGATAGGAGTTGAAGGTGTTATGCGTTAAACTAAAAGATTTGATAAAAACTGTCCTCATGTACTACCTGCACTGTGAGCAATGCATTTGCCGTTAGGCTGCAGTGGACTTCCCACATACCCAGATGCACACCTACAACAAAAAAACACAACATAGGCGAGTTTTCTTTTTTTGCACAGCGTGTGCACTGAAAACGAGAATAAGAGAGTGAAGGACTCACTTCTCACAGCGGCGTCCCGTGTAGCCTAGTACGCAGGCATCGCAGGTTGCCTGACCGTCGACATCCAGGAAGCAAGTGTCCGAAAACCTGTACAAGAAACAAACACTTCTCAACAGAGACATCATGAACGATCATTACTCACGTTCCTCAGGACTGAGTTCATCGCTTAGTAAAAGAAATGTGAGGTAATAAAAGATGAAGTGTTGTAGCTGTTCACCTTCTAATGAAAAGCAAGTGTTTGATTTCTTTTGAAATCAAACTACAGAAATAGTCAAATTGAAATTCATATATAAACCGTCATTTGCTGTGTAGTGTCATATGAAGCTCTAACCTGCGAGACGTCTCTGTGTAAGGACAGGGACAGGGCTTACAGTCGTCCGGTCGACCCCGAGTGGGATCACCGAAATACCCGGGACGGCATTTATCACACTGAGGTCCCTCTGTGTTGTGTTGACAACTCTGAGAGAAGAAAAAAGAAGATAGAGAGAGAGAGGAATTATAAAAAAATAAAAAAAATAAAAAAAACCCAGAATTTAAATAAAAACACAGAATTAAAGGCGAAATGTACCAGGCAGTGTCCGCTGATGGGGTCACAGGCACTGGCATGGCCGTGGCAATTACACCCGGCGCAGGTGCCCAGGTAAGGACCACCAGGTACCCGCTCGAACCCGGACAAGCACGACTCACAGGAGAGGCCGGAGTAACCGGGTGGACACCTGCACTCCTCTACGTCTTTAGGCTGACCCTGCAGGCTGAACACCGCGGTGGTGGTGTCCATGACGATGTCACTCAGACCTACGCTGGCCATGCGGTTGTTATAGATTGTGCGGATGCTGATGCTCTCCAGGTTCGACAGGGTCATCAGGAGATCCGCGCGAGTCACCGGCTGCCCGGAGCTGTGTTGCCAGTTTTCCTAAAAAAAAAAAAACAAACACACACACACACACACACAGACACACAAAGTCTACATGAACTCGGATTAAATCTCTACCGTATTTCTGGCAGCTAATGTAAAACCTATGAGTGTGACTAATCTGTACATAAGGACCGACCTCTGTAAATTTGATCTCCCTCTGGTTTTTAACGTTGGGGTTTGTGGGAGAGCCGCGGCGGTATACAAGTCTGTTTCCGTTCCCCCTCAGGACCACGTCAGGCTTGTCCACTGGCTCCGAGCCATCCCTCTGCAGCAAGTAGCTCACCTTATACTTCAGATAACCTCCATAAGAGTCCACCTGAAAACCAGAGAGTAAACCGTAACGATCACATGACGAGGCTTTTGCACGAATGACCTGAATCTGAACATGGTGACAACAATGAGTTCTTATAGAGTCCACATGGCTACATGCAGTGTGACCTGTACAGTATAATCAATCTATTTAAGTCGATACGTTTTCCCCAAAAGTAATCAAAAAAAAAAAAAAAAAAAAAGTTAATTAAAAATAAAAATAAATAAAAAATGTGTGTGTGCGCACGTGCGCGTGTGTGTGTGTGTGTGTGTGTTTGTGTGTTTGTGCATATGAAGCAGAAGTAGAAAATTACCTTGCTGCCCAAAAACTGCCGTGGCAGAGTCCAGTACGATTCCAGGTCCAAGAAACGGCGAGACAAATCCACCAGCTGGAGCTCCTCTTCCTCCGGATTAACCATCAACTGAGTAGAGGAGAGAGGCGGAGGAGTGCCTGGCCGAGACGGGAAGGACACGTTCACACCTGGGAGAGATAGAGAGGGGGGGGGGGGTGGTTGAAAAAAGAGCGAAAATTATTTCCCCTTTTCAAACCCGTTTCATCAAACCCTATCAACATGTCATTAACACCATCTTGTGTAGTACCTTTAAAGTTCTCCTCCTCGGTAAAGCGCAGTGAGATCTGGCTGCGGTAGCGCCCCGTGCTGTGGCAGATCTTGGTGATGCCGGAGCAGTAGCAGGGTGCACACTGACTGCCCAAGTTAAAGTGTCCTTCGGGGCAGTTACCTGGGAGGAGAAACAGAGACATAGACGTTTTCATACATACTTATTTAACGATAATAACATGGCCAACAGACAAATAGATAGATAGATAGATAGATAGATAGAGATAGATAGATAGATAGATAGATAGATAGATAGATAGATAGATAGATAGATAGATAGATAGATAGATAGATAGATAGATAGATAGATAGATAGATAGATAGATAGATAGATAGATAGATAGATAGATAGACAGACAGACAGACAGACAGACAGACAGACCACACAGGATATTGAAAGACCTGCTTTAGAGCTCCGAGCTCTGTTTTCTATGCTTATGAATATGTTAATTAATGTAATAAACTCTATCAACTGTGAACAAACTTGATATTTCGAGTTGAATGTAATAAATGTGTTTATAGTCATCATAAGTGTTGAGCTGTTCTTACTGGGTAAACGAGTCAGGGTTAACACTCCATCCGGAATGGCAAACACCAAGCCTTTTGCGTTTATCGCTTCGCACGTGTACGCGCCCTGGTCTGCTTCCTTCACATCACGAATGGTCAGAGTCCCGCGGCCATTCTCGCTGGTCATCGTAATCCTAAAAAGAGAGAGAAAAAATTGAAAGAGAGAAAAAAAAAAAAAAAAAAAGTGTGAGTGAGAGGCTTGTTAGCTCGAATCTTAATAACTTGGCCCATTTTCTCAAAACTGGACATTTTGACATTAAAAAGGCATGTCGAAATCCCAAAAAAACTGGACAAACAATAGCAGCTCTTTTCTCCCTGTGGTCTCAGATGACCAGTGTGACATTTTAAAATCCTATAAAGAAAGAGGAGGAAAAAAAGTTACCAATTTAATATGTTAATATATAATCGTTATAAAGAAGCAGTTTTTTTTTCCTCCCTGGCCGGATGACATGACTGACCAAATTACAATCCCAGAAGCCAAAAATACCCTCGGGTCTGGTTCCAATTATGTCTATGAATTACAATATATAGCAACTGAACATTTTGGACTTTTTTCAACTTGTGTAATGGTTTTTATTTACTCGTAAATAAAAGGGAAAGAAACTGAACATGATCAGACTCTCTGCTGTCATTTTTGTGTTTTGAAAGTCATCAATCAAATACAACACAACAATGTTACTGTTCAATACTAAAACTAATACACTATTTAAGCAGAAGTATTGGGACGCCAGGCTTGTCCAGCCATATGTGGTTCTTCCCCAAACAGTTAACACAAAGTTGGAAGCGCACAGTTGTTTAGGACGTCTATGGATGTGGCGGAATTACATTATCCCTTCAACTGAACTAGGAGACCCAACTCTGTTCCAGCATGACAATATCCCCGTGCACAAAGCCAACTTCGTGAAGATATGGTTTATATGGGATGGAGGAAAAGAGCTTAAATCCTGCAATAGATCTCTGGTCTTAACCATATAGGATGAATTGGAACGCTTCCTGTACCCCAGGGTTCCTCACATTACCTACATCAGTACCTCCTCGTACCAGAGAAATTTCCCTACAATTACACCATTACAAAGAATTCCCGTTTATCAAATCGATGTCCTGTGCAATGCCGAAGTTAATAAGAACTTAAATACCCTTTTCAACAATCCACTACATCCTCTGCTCTAATGACTTTCCCATGGTGAAAAATAAACAAGCTCTTACAAAAGTGCTGACAAAAGAGTCTCCTTCCATCTCAACAAAATAAAATGTCTTTTACTATTCATTATCATGAACATCAAATCATGTGATCTACAGCTGGAACTACTGCAAAAGCTGCTTTTATAAGACATTATAAAACAGCATCTGACCAATCAGAATTGAGAATTCATCAGCACCCTGGTATATTGGAAATCCTCCTTATTATAAATCGTACACTAAGGGGATTAATACCTGTTACTGGTCGGAATGTGGCCCCAATTTAGCCTCCACGTAATAATGGGGATGGGCACACCAACTGCCGTGCAGGTGAAGGTCACCGTCTGCCCCCGTGCTGCTGTAATGGACTCTTCCGGAGGGCTGGTCACTGTAGGAGGGGCTGTACCATAATAGAGACAAAAACAAAAACAAGATCCGGGTTTAACATTTTTTTTCACATTTTCGCTCGCTCTCTCTCCCACAAGTATGTGGAAACTCAAATCCATGCATACACACGCAGGGCACATTCTTATCCCAAATGAGTGGAGATATATTTGGTTGGCACTGTTAGTAGGAGGGCTGGAAGGGCAGAAATCTAATACTTTTACTGCACTGACTGAAAAATGCCCGAATGTCACTGAGTGAACAAGTTAGTTGGAAGTAAAGGTGTGTGTGTGTGTGTGTGTGTGTGTGTGTGTGTGTGTGTGTGTGTGTGTGTGTGTGTGTGTGTGTGTGTTTGTGTATGTGCCACTGGCTCCTGAATTCTGACCTGCAGAGACAACACTCAAATGTTTCGAGATTAAGCCTCTGAATACCAAACCAAAGGCAAAAATTCTAAACAGTATATAATATTAGACAAAAGCAGTTTATTATACTCGAGCAGTAGCATGATCTTTATAACGCATTTGGGGACCTTAGAACACACTTTGGAACAGAGTCAGTGCTTCGGTCTAATTTGTGTGAAATGTTCCTCAATATCGTTCTGACAGTTTTGTCTTGTATCAATGAAGAACATGAAATGGCCGGACCAAATGCATTAGCAAAGTCAGGTACTGATGTAGGTGAAGGTGAGCAGGCTTGGAGTGCTTTAGGGTTGAGGTCAGAGCTCTACAACGGGCCATTCAATATCGTCCACTCCAACCCATGTAAACCGTATTTTCAAGGAACTCTCTTTGTGCACGAGAACATCGTCATGCCGGAACAGGTTTGGGTCGAGTGAATGGATGTACTAGCATAAAAGTTTCCCAAGACATTCCATATATTGTGTGCCTCCAACTTTGTGTTAAGAATTTGGCAAAGAACCACACAAAGCTCATAGCAAATTATAAAAAAATTGTTACAAAAATGCATTCAAAAATAATTTTCATGTTCTAAAATAATTGTAACTTCATTTTTAAATAATAAAAAAAATACAAATAAATTGTGGGAATGTAGAAGTGCATTAACAGCTAGAGAGAAAACGTCAAAAGAATGAGATAGCGGCTGAAAGAAAGGTTAATAATGAGCTCCGAAGTCATTCGTAAGCAGTAAAGAATGCCTTACCGCAGGCGTACTCGTCAGAGCGGTCACGACAGTCAGGCTCCTCGTCACACTGATAGCTAGCGGGAATGCAGGTCTGGTCACTCAGACACTGGAACTGCTCGGGAGCGCACACGTCCCCGGGTTTTTTAGCGGCTACGTGCACAAAACAGACAGAGAACATGGAGCGCTTGTTAATGGAATGCTGAGCGTGTAAATAAGTGGATGTAAAGGGAAGACTGAGGTTGCGAAAGCTTACGACAGTTGATCTCGTCAGAGTTGTCGTGGCAGTCGTTGTCTCCGTCACAGCGCCACAGTTTAAGAGCACAGCGACCGTTCTGGCACTTGAACTCGTTGGGCTCGCAGGGTGAAGGAGTTCCTGCATAGTCATAATTATTTATTGCAGTATGTAATGTGTAATTCGAATCTTGCAGGGTTTTAGATGTTTTATAGCAGTATAATCAGAATAGGGATTAATGCAATAGTGTTTACAATTTAAAAAACTTTTCAAATACTTATGGACCCGGGACTTTCTCAGACTCTTACCACACTTGAGCTCGTCGCTCCCGTCGCTGCAATCGCGATCTCCGTCGCACAGGTAGTCTCGGGAGATGCACTGTCCGTTCTGACACGTGGCCTGGTCGGCGCGGCACGGCCCGGGACGTGGAGGGATTTTAACCTCTGACGTAGGACTTGGTATCGGAATGGGTAGAAGAGTAACGGGTTCTTCGGGAGCTAGCGAAACGTAATAGCGATGATATTATCATTTGAATAAGACTCTGTGCTAATGGTGTTCTCACTGTTCACTTTACATCTAAACTAGAAGATAGTATATTAAAAAGGAGCCTTGGTTAAAGAATTGACTTTACATGCTAGCAATATATTTCCAAATGCTATTCTTTATTATTATCATTATTATTATTGTTGTTATTAAACATTACAAAAGCTAAAATGACTCCAAGTTTACATATTGTACATATTCTATTTGGCCAAATGTATTGGGACACCTGTTTGTTTGTTTTTTTAGACATAACTGGTTCCACAAAACTCTATAGGTTAAGCTAGCAAGAGATTTTCCCTTCACTTGTACTAAGAGACCCAAACCTGTTCCAGCATGACAACATCCCTGTGCTTAAAGCAATGAATTATGCTGCTCTATCAGCAGTCACACAATCAATAGACACACATACCTAACCAATCAATAACACTGCCCCAGTGTATGACAGGAAAATCTGTATGCTTTGGCTCATGAGCCCTTCCTTTCTTTTTCTACACTCTTCACGTCCTATAATTCTGGTACAAGTTAATATTGGTTTAATTTCCCCAAACAATCTTGTTCCAGCACCAAACTAAATGTTGAAAGAGATGTTCAAAAAGATAATGGTCAGGTGTTTTGTGTCTATATAATGTATTTAAAATGTACAGCATGTTCGTACTCACCACAATTGATCTCATCGCTCATGTCTGGACAGTCCGGTCGATTGTCGCAGACAAAATCCAGAGGTATGCACGCACCGATTTGACAGCTGAACTCGCTGGTGGTACAGGGCCTGGGTAAGATGGGCTCCGCTAACAAGAACAGCGACAGACAGTGAGGCTGAAAAAGGCTCAGTATGCAATCATCATGCAAACACATGGCAACCTCGCTAAGATCTATTAAAAGAATGTGTAAAAACTTTCTAATCAATCCAAAGAGGATCCATTGCGGATTTGGTTCTAGCATGTTTTTTTCTCGAACAAAAGACATGCAGTCTTCACTTAGAGTTTTTCCAAACCACATCATACAACAGATTCCATGCATGCAAAGCATCTCCTCGTGTATATCCATGCATGTGATGATCCATTCCTTGGTAATACATTTCTACAACGTGACAATAGCTACACTCTATTTGTTACCATGCAGCAAGCATGGCACACTACAAACCTGGAGAAGCTAGAGGCTCCACGTGGAGGGTGGTATCAGCTACAAACCAGACATAAAAATGAGCTTTATGCGTAGCCACAACATTGACATATATATCGGAAGGTGAAAAAACTTGTCTCGAGTCCTACGAGGTGACAAGCACCATCAAATCTAATTCATACTATCATATGATGGACAAAGTGTCGAATCTGGAATGCTGGAGCAGAGATATGCCAAAACCCTTGAAATTTAGTGTGAACAACATGGCAGTAGGGCATCTCGACATCCTGACTATTCCCAATATCAAAGGAGTGAATAAATGAAAGATGGAAGTAATGAAGACATTTGTTAAAGTAGAACATATCTTAAGAAAATTTAATATTAAATTTAAAATACACACATTTATATACACCCATATATATATATATATATTACCCATATGGGGTCTAACAAATGTTTACTTATTAATTAAAATGTTTTCATTTATTTATTTGAATTAAATAAATTTAATTTGTGCCAATTTAATCAATTACTTCGTTTAATTAATAAAATAAAATAGTGGATTGCATTAATTAGATTTATTCTTCTTTAATATATTATATTTTTTATAAAATATTATCAAATATAATTTTCAAGCAGGCATTTTATTTAAAATAAAAAAATGTAAACTGTTGTTTACAAATTTTGATAATAATGAACCGCACTAATAAAAAAAAAATTACAAGCAATTTTATGTTTTGGTTTCTTGCCCAAAAACGCAGCAAAATTAACCCGGACCCGGATCTTTAAAACATGAATTTTGTGTACCATTATGCCACTAATACATTCACTGTGTCTAGGAGTTATCAAAGTAAGCTAAAAAAGTGTTCTAAAGATATATTTGGACTGTATTCAATTGTACAAGATGACATTTGCTTTAACATTTTGTTAAATCAGATGCTATCATTAAATTATAAAGACCTTCCACATACGTGCCAAAGCAACAACATTGCCTTCGTGTTTGACAAAGGATGTGGTACTCTCAGACTCATGAGCCTTTCCTTTCCTTTTCTATACTCTTCACTTCCTATAATTCAAAACTGCTTTTACCTGTCCAAAAGATTTTGTTCCAGAACCGGGCAAAAGGATAACATTTTACAGTTTTCTCTTTAACTATAAAAGACTACTTGACCTTTCGGTTGAAATAAGTAGTCCTGCAACCCCTAGTATACTACATATGATGTTAAGATATACAAATACAATCATTTAAGGGTGCTTACCTATTCCCAGACGTCTAAAATCAAAGCCCCTGATAGAGGTCACGTAAGACGCGAAGGAGCCTTCGCTGACCACGGAGTACAGCACATCTCGAATTTGAGCTTCGTTATCGTTTTCGTCCGAGCCAACGTCCAGTTCCACGAACACATCCCTGCCGATTTGCCTTAAAACACAAGATAGGTACCGTGTGAAAATAAACGCTATTCGGACATGCCGTTTTGAAAAATATTCATCTGTGTACTTTTTTATTTCTTAGATAGGTGTGCATGTTTTAAATAATAATTTTCGACACAAAAAACAGCCATTACTTGATGAGGACCACATTGACAGTTTGGGTTCCGGGTATCCTGAAGTAGTCAGACTCAAGCTGTGGGAGAGACAAATACCATCAATTACTTTCATCCCACACAGCTGGCGACATTACACACAGTGTATAAAGTCTTGATGAAGCCTGGCGATAAAGTTTTATTTTTATTAACCCTGGTTTACTCTCTAAGCACGTGCATATACGTAGCACGGAGAATAAAACATGGTTTGAAATTGCACACCGTGTCGACAATGGCGGCGGAGATTTCTTGAAATGCAACAGAATCGAAGTCGTCAAGCTCAGGCCCATAGATGAAGGAGTCTGTGAAGTTCACCAGGGCACGATAGTATACTGCAGGGGGAAAGGGAAAAGACACAACCTCAGAGTTCAACCTCAGAAACACTTATACAAAGAAAAGCAAGCTCAGTTTTTACACCAAGATCAGTTTTTACTGATTTTTTACATTTTACTAATTAAAAAAATTATATACTGGAAAGCAAAGAGGGTCTTAATATTAAAATAATCTGTTCGTCCAAAAGATGCAGTGTCAAAAGGCTTAGCAGGTCCAGTTTCTAGTAAGAATTTGCATTTTATTTTATGCTAGTTATCGCAGATGATCTCTATCAACTGAGTATAAGGTTGATCTGTAAACAGCTCCAGTCTTCTATTCTCACTTGAATGCCAGGACTTCTCCTGGGTGGGCATTTACTTGAGTCTGGTTTCAGGTTAAGCGAGGAAGTCAATATTTGGGCTATTTCTTACAGCCAACTGCTACTTCCAATGGGAGACGGATCTTGTGTCAACTGTCCGGAAGGTCTAATGGTGTCAATGTGCACATTGTCGCACATCCACATACATGCTCACTAAAAAAAGGTTATACAAAATAAATCTGTTATTATATAAATATGGCATTTACCGCCAGATGGTCATTCGTTCTGCCTACACAATTTCATACTTATGGAATTATTATTGGACGGAACAGCTTTCCCAACACGGCTCTTCAGATGCTGTATTTCAGCTTGGTGCTTGGCATCAAAACCTTTGTTGCTGAAAAGCATTCCACATGTATACCCTAATGATCTACAATTCATAAAAATGGCTTATGGTCACCCATGAACCCTTAGGAACCCTGACTTTATTGAATAATTTTATTGTATATTGTATATTGTTTGTACCCAACACCTGCTGCTGTGATCATAAAAGACTGTCCTTTGATTATCTCTGGATTCTGATTGCGCTTCAAAACCTATAAGCTGAAATCCAATTTAGCAGATCGTGTAAAAAAGGAAAATGTTTTCTGTCAGTCAATGTCTATTGTTAACCAAATCAAAATTCGACCCTATGCAGGAACGCGATGGCCACGCTTCCCTTCCTGCGCTTGTATTTCTGCAACGTCATTCCGAATTGACCCCAAAAAACAAAAAAAACCTTTAAAAAGCAATCTAAATGGAAAGAAGTCTCAAGGAATCAATGCCCGCTAAGAGGGATATCTCGATCTAAAAATATGAACACCACAAAACCATAATCTCTTGTATGGCCATGACCCTAAACAGTAGCATAGCCACTGCTTAAGTCATCAGTCGCTCCAATATCCTTTCCTCTCATTCTTTTGCCCTGCACTACTCACTTTTTCCGTGTGGGAAATTCCCAGTCAAGTTGTATCGAACGCCAAGAGCACAGACCAGGGCAAAAAAAAAAAAACGTGGGGGGAAAAAAGCATTCCAAACTCTTGATTCTCAAATGTTTTGGGTGTTAGAGCAGAGCAAGTAGGACTGTGGGGGCTTTATGGACCACGATCGCAGTGGAACACACGGAGGCCTGTGTGCCAGACAAAGGGCTGATTCAGGCATATGGCCGCGCGAGCCTTTCCAGCATGCTGTTTTCAACTCAACCTTCCGAGCAAATCCTTAGTCTCTGGATGCACATTCAGCACAGTTCACATCGATTAAACAGAGGTAAAGAAAGAGACTTAAAAACATTGATTTGCCAAGTTGATGACTTTATTTTTCCTCCGACACATACTGTACATGGACAGTCATATACTGTACTAAAAGAGCTTCACTGTTTTTCAATCAAATAATACTGGTTTCTTCAGAGCTTCTAAGCTTGGGAATGGCAAATACCACCCACACAAAAATGAATAAACATCACTACTGTTCATGTGCATTCATTAAATTTCACTCTAACAGCCTGAAGCACTGAGCTCATAGTTTGCGTATTTGACATAATCGTCATTGATCTAAAATACAAGGATACCACAAGATACCTCAATGAAGTTGCATTTCATTGTTCACTCAGGCTTTCCACCAAAATATTAGTTAGACTCAAATAAGACCATATTTAACATCTGAAATAATCATTTTAAATTCCAACTATAATATGGGCTACGTTACAATCTTTGATGTGTGTCAGAAACAGAATCGCTGATGTTTTTCCTGTGTTTATTTGCATGGTTGGTGCACTGTAATATCATGGCTCACTGCTCACTTCTACAGATTCACTGCTGCCACACAACGCAACAACCAATCACACGGTGCAAATTCAGTCTAGCTCCGAACGTTTGGCAGCGCTGAAAGTCTGCTTCTAACACCACAAAGAATACCTTTTGGCCATGTGCACACTAATAAGTATTAATTTGAAAATGCTCTCCGTTTTGTATCCACTTTAAAAATGCCGTTTTGAAAAACCTTTCATAAACTATGATACATTTCTAGTCATCTTTTACTCATTTTTAGCCGTGATGTTTTAAAGAGCCATACAATAAACCAGTGGTGGGTGATCAGGGGCAGCCAGGCCTTCTCTGCTAGCCTAAACACCATCAGAAGCACTGACCTACATTTACAACCTAAATTCTAATATTTGTTTCATGAAATTGTATTAATTTATTCCTAACAGTTTGTGTGTTGCCATGTCGATCTAATCTGCCCAGGGCCTTCAAAGTCAGTACTGCTGGCCTTTTCACCATAATCTCTTTAAAAAATAGCATTGTTTCTTTAACCAATCAGATTTCAATATCGCCTCACAGGGCAGCTAGCTGGCCCAGAATAGCATCAGCATTTTTCCATCCTCTGATTGGTTGGTCAGAGGGAAACTGTTAAATACAAGTTCGACTGGCAAAACACGTGTGTAGCTCTGCACACATTAATACATCAAAGTAATACTTTTTTTATGCCTACAGAGGAAGAAAAATTTATTTAGTCACGGACATACTTAAAAAATACATTTTCACGAAAAGCTAGACATTGTGGGGAGGTCGCCAACCCCGAAGCTAGCTAGCGTGTCTCAGAAAGGGTTTGTTCACCACTTCCAGACCAGTGAATACGAGTGGTACCACTAGATTACAGCCTCTGAGGAGCGGTGCTAATTAGGAGTCTGCATCTCTCGTGAGTAGGTTGAATTCTACTTACATTTTTATGTTTTTGTCATATTATTAGACAAATATTGATTCTGAACTGCTCCAGATGATGTAGGTGGCACAGTTGCGGTTGTAGTGTAGAGGTTTGGAGCTTGCTTTAGTAAAATGGTATTCACCCTCCATATGTGAAATGCCTCTCTCTCTGTAATGCCACGTGTTGTTACATTGTGTTTTTGTATTGTATCGATAGTTTCTATGATTGTGACATGATAGTGGTGGTATTAAGAGGTGGGTTAAGTCGGGTACCTCCCCATTGAAGGCCCAGGTACCAAATGCACGGCCCACCACTGCAGTAAATAAATGTAAGGCAGAAATGACGCAGGTCAAAGCATATTACATCACACAGGGACGTAAACGTTTTCACAAGTTTCATTGTGGACAAGTAACTTTTGGGAAACAACTGAAAATGGCATTTTCAAATTTATCAAATTAATATTTAAAAAATATTTTTTTACAAATTATTAATTTCATATTTTAGAAAAGCAAATAGGGTGATATTTTCCATTATAATCCAGACCTGGAAATCACCCAAAGAAAATTCCATACTTTTTACAAAATGCGTAACCATGTTCACTATATGCTGTCAAGGCCATGCCCCAAAATACAGCTATATTTTTTAAGCTTTCTGCTATGAACAAATGTTGGATAAGGCAATATTCGCCTATGAAAATTTAAATAAATACAACACAGAAAAAATGATCTACTTTAAAGCTAGAATAAGTTCTTTTGGGTGGCCATAGAGCCATTTCTGCAAGTCAGCATTTAGATCTTAATTATGGTCTTGAATACAACAGCTTCAATCCAATCTTCCACAAAGAAGCATTTTCTGTTTAGGGCCAAACCCTTAGTCAAGAATTTGCTGGGAGGATATATAAAACACCACTCGGATTCCAGAAGGCAAAATTACAGACGAGATGCGAGAGAATGTGTGGGCAAGCTCCAGTACAAGCGTTTAAATCTCTGCCAGAGATGATGCTTCTGTAGGGGGCGGAAACAAGTGCTTTAGGGTTTGTGACCTGTAAGATTTGGATCAAAAATTTGGAATGGATCAGTGACCAAGGTTCACAACTGGGGACACCATTAACTGGAATGTAAGAATGAAACTTGTATGTCCAAGTTTTATTTCGCCAGAAATAAAAGTCGGAAATTGAAAACTGAAATCAGAAGGGAGGCTTTTTTTTTTTACTTAAAAAAACAGGTGCACAAAGAATGCATCCCAAATAATGGCTTTACTTTATACATTTTTATCTGTTACCACATCTGGAACAGTAACAAACCATGCAAAATGGATTTCAGCATGGTCTTAGCGGCTGAGTTCAGGATAAAGTCACATTCCTCAGGTACTGTCAACAGGCCAGCGGTCACATTTGGATTGTAGTCAAGCTGAAAAGATGCAGATAGCGGACGGGGTCGGTGGCGACACTGTACCCTGAAGGGGAGGATGGGAGGGGATAAAAACTGTGGAGTCATCTGTCTCAGAGGTTCTCTCACTGGGTCACTGCAGCCAGCAGGATATCCTTTATTTCTGGGCACAGTTCAACTTTTCTGCTTCTCACATCATCTTTCCATGTGATCCACCCTCATAGCGAGCAACTTCAATGTGACAGCTTCCTGTTTTTTCCCCCAAACAAATTCCCATAACTGGTTGTCTGGTCCCCAGGATAATTGGGTTATTTTATCCCTTGTGAGAAAATTGTTCCATCAGTGTTCTGGCTTTACAGTGACTAGTACTGAAAGGACATTTTCCAAACCAGACAAGTCTTGCACAGGGCCTTTTATTATAGATACATGTACTATGTAGAAATACTATGTATATATAACGCCAAATAGAACTTGACAGTAAATGTTCTTTATATGAATTATATTTATTGAACATTTCTGAATCAAGCCTCCAGTGTTCACTTTGGAACAGTCAGCAAGCAGGAAAAGTAGTCAAGATAGCATTTTTTTTTTTATGTCTCCTGATGAATTCTTTATTGCCATAATTTCCCTCTCCTGAGGCAAGCCTCAAAAGCCCTCCAGCATCAGTGCTCTTCTTGGTACATGGGATTTGAATAAGTCAGTTACTTCGATGTTAACCTGTCCTAATTGCACACAATTAACTTCAAAGCAGGCTGTAATGCTGCGATCCATATCCTCGCCCAAAATTGGTAACTACAAAAGAAAAATAGGGAGGGAGTCCAAAATTGGACATTTTGGCGTTTCCATCCAACAAAGCCTCCTGTGTGCTATCAGGCGGACCGACGAAGCATGCTTTCCCAACCGCTTTAAAGATAAGGAAGCAAGCAAGACACGGATCTTTCAAGTTTCTTGTTATCAGTTTCACGCTCCGACCGTATACTGTTTTCCTCACTTCGACAAGAACGCCTTTTGTCTAGACTGGCCGGAAGCAAAGCTGTAAATAGTTCTACAAATTCCTAAAAGGTAATTCATTCATTTATGAGGGACACTCCTAGATTTTCTGCAAAAATTCCAATAGAACACATTTCCATTGGTTTATACCAGCTCTGTCATCAAGACGCAAGGCTCAAGATTACTGGCTCTTTGTTAGACGTTGGCGAAGACAAGACGGTCCCTTTTGTAACACAAAGCCAGCTACAGTGTTGACTTGCAGAAATTAGGCAGTGAGGCAATGTTTCCTACAGTGCAGGAGGAAAATAAAGATCTTCAGGACAACAGTTCATGAGGAGGATTGTTTGGACAGCCGTGTGTTAGAGGTGAACTCTGCTCAGGCAAGAGGAGACGTGCTGATAACGTACTAAAACACTAAAAGAGGGATCTTCGGGACTTTTTCTCACTGAAAACCTAAGCTCAATTCAGCTCCACTAAGCATTGACAATGTATATGGCCACCTACATGAAAGCAAGATCATACCCACAAAGATGGAACCCCCCACCCCTGTATTAATAGTGACTTAATACTATCGAGTCTCCTCTGAACAATGTTGTACATGATATCACTTATTATAACAGTGATGATAATTTTTTTATCCTTACTTCTGTAATTAATTACAAAAAGACACTGCCTATCATGTTACAAATACAAAAAAAAACCTTGAGGATTCTATTGGGGTCGGAAACCTACTTTCTGTTAGAAAGCACTGTTGCTGTATTAGATTCTACAGTCTTGAGTATTAGATTATGCATATCGTCCTTCATAACAGTCCAGGGACTCCAGCCTGCAGCGCTGATGTTACAGAAAAGGAATCCATACTTCTTAAATCGAGAAATCACTGGTGTAGTTATATATTTCAGCTGTGTAGAAACTTAAAACGCATAAAAAACGGCACCAGTGATTAAAAGTATAACAAGATCAAAAGCATACCTTCTTTCTTTCTTTTTATGCTAAGTGCAAACCATTTTCTGAACTATTCCAAGACAACACCATTGAAACAGCCAACAAGGTTTAGAGATTCTTTCAGCCTGGAGTCAAAATAAAACCCCACGCTCATCAATCTAACTTCACGATTCTCCGCTTACTCAGAAATAGTAACCGTTATTTCTGTGGCTGTGAGCACTGGGATGACCTCATGCTCTCAGGCTGCATTGGGGCTTATAAAAGTCATGGGCAGTAAAAGATAAATCAGAGATAAATTAGGAGATGTCTCCTAACTCACACAAGCAAGATTTAAGAAAGATAGGGCAGGAGAGATTGAGGAAATGAACTGTTGAATATGAACGCTACATTTCGAGCTGTATACAAGTTTGCTAGCACTTTTATGCTAAAAGCGTACATGTTTTTACACTGAATGCCCTTCCTAACGCAACCCTCCCCATTTATCCGGGCTTGGGACCGGCACTAAGGCTTGTGCAACCCTAATGGCTGGGGTTGGTTTCCTGAACGGGGATCGAACCCGGGCCGCAGCGGTGAGAGCGCCGCATCCTAACCACTAGACCACCAGGGTGCATGTCCAAAGAAAATACAAAATGGTGCACGCACATACAGTTCCACTGCAAACAGAAGAGTTAGGTCATTTATTAGCACCATTATTACTTATTAAAAAATTTTAGTGTTACCTTGAAACTGACCAGAATTTCTGTTGTGAAAATCCAAAACTTAGATTGGTAACAATGTAAATATTGATTTCTTTTTATCATACTAGTTCCTAGTTGGTTGGGCCTGTAAATAAAAAGCATTACAGCTTTATTGCCAATTATTGGGAAACAGAATTTGTCTTTGATTCCTGCCATAGCATTAGAATAAAAATATAGTAAATAGTAAATAAAGTACAGCGTTTTTTTTTTTTTTTTTAAGTCTTCAGATATTCTGTACATTAAAAAAAAGGACTCACCAAATGAGACCTAGCTCACAGGTCACAAAAAAACCCAAAAAAATAATACCTATTTGAGTTGAGTTATATTAGTTAGATATCTTTCAGCAGATCTTTGGTTAAAACTGAAAGGGCAAAACCATTTTTTTACCAGAATTTCTAGTGTGTTTTGCGATTTTGTGGGCGATTTTGACATTTCGATTTAGTAAAAAATAAAGTCTCCTGCTTTCATTACATTAATTATTGTGATAAGTGGTAGCTTCATGTCTCCCGTTATCTTAACCCAACAAAACAAAACAAAAAATATACACTGCCAAAAAAACGTATTTTACTTGATCACATTATATATTATAAAATAAAACCTTTAAACAAATGTGATTAGACAACTATGGCAGAGATGTGGGCTGAGGAAACAGAAGACACCTTATAACAAAAACAGGAAAGCCGCAGTGATCATAGTGGACAGTTATCTTTTCCATCGCCCACAGGAAAAGGCTCACGGGAACAGACGAAATGGCAGAAACCGGTCATCTAAACCACTCTGCTCCATTACAGGAAAAACCCTATGGTGCTTCCCAAGTGCAGGCATGCAGTGACCTAAAAATGGCTTCGTCTTTGCCCAAAACAACCTACGGGGTGACTGACTTGCTAGGATTCTCATGAAAAAACAGGCTGTTAAAAATGTCTCAGCCAAATAAATCAGACAATAAATTCAGTCTGAAAGAAGTTTATCTTGGGTGATTGAAAATGCTGGAACTAATCAGTACCCTCCTCTGAGACCATTTGTCTACTAATCTGAAAGTAGCTCCATCCTGCCCCCTCAAAAGCCTTCTCACCCCACCTGGTAACATCCACATGTGGAACACTCGAGCCCGGAGATCATAATTATCACATTATTACTTTCCTTCGGGTGCTCGGACACAGCTGTTGGCTATTTTGTTTAAAATGATGCAAAGTATCTGGCATGTATTGTATATCATGACTCACAGCTGTATATACAGAGTCACGCTGCGAGTTAGATTTGCTTGATATAATGCATTCACGTCCTGTTTCAATTACATCCGAGGCTTATAAAAAGAACTATAAACCAAATGTCCTATAAATCTCAGCGTGGTAAGGAGTAGTGACGTCTCAAAGACTAAAATCAACAATGACAAGTAGAAACAGATATAATATGTAACCTGTATGGTACAGAAAGAGAAAAAAAAAAGAATGTGTGATCAAGAGAATGCAAAACAAGCCCTTGCTCTATCTGCCCATTTACCTATTGTTTGCTCCTGCCTTTCAAGTGCACTATTTAGCTTCCACCTTCGGCCTCTTATCTGATAAAAGCAAGCACGAGGACTGTTTGAACCTCAGAATCTGGGGGGCGCTGTGTTATGGCAAATGAACGTTGAGAAGCGCTGAATGTCAGGATGTGCACCAGACAACAAGAACGTGACACACACTCGGCTTAAAGAGACGACGATTCTTAAAACATACTACAATTTATTTCCTATTAGCCCACTTTCAATTGAAATATTATAACTATGCAAGCAAAGAGTGAGACATTTCTCCATATCATAAGCTTTGACTACCATCACATGATCTCAGAGTCAGACAGCAAACTATTGGGAAGGATTTATATTTTGAACAGAAAGACAAAGAGAACATCCTTACTTGTAGAAGAGGGGTCGACTACTGGTGGCTCTGGGGTGCTTCCATCTTCTTCTCCACTGATAAAATCTGCAGAGAATACAATGTACGTATGAATGCGAGATATCTTTTTTTTTTTTTTTTTGTGGCAGTGAAGCCTGTAATAGTATAGATATTTGAGAATAGCAAGTAGCTTGTATATCTTGTTAATAAATTTAATAAAACAAGGAAAATCAACATTCTTTTGCAAAACTTCAGCACTGTTGTTTATTAAGGTCTGGATTTGTTCAGATGAAAGCAATATAATATTCAATTGCACCTCCTGATGATTCATCGGCGGCAAAGTCTTCATCGTCTTCAAGGTAGCGCTGAGGCCTCGGCACACTGGCCACCTCGAGATCCTCTGGAAATAGCACCTCATCCCACACCTTCGAGCTCTTGGCCCCCTAGAACAATTGAAGAGAGCTTGCTTTACAGGGGTTCAAACATCTGCCGACTGCATTGTAAATTACAGGTTTATAACATATAATGCGCTCATTCTAGTACATTATGGTTTCTGAGGCAAGAAGAAGTCAAATGGTTTTACACTGATTCAGTGCAATAATCAAAAGGACTGGTGGAATGTTCAAGATACGTTTCCAGAAAGATCTTCAAGACAAGACAGAGGTCCTTGTTCTACTGGTTTACTGGTATTATTTCAGTCATTAGATCAGCATTATTTATGAAATGCATTTCCACTGCTCACACAACCAACCCCAGGACGTTTAAGAACATTTCCCCTGGTAGCTCGGTACCTCGGATTTTTATTTCCCGTCTTCGTAATCTGTGCACAGTATGCCACTTTCCATTTCCCGTCAAGGCTGCAGCACCGTTTAAATGGCTCCAGCCAATAAATAACTTGATCTCCCACCCAAATCCTTTCTCCCTCTCACTGAGCACCCTAAACCAACAGTCGCTGGGATTTTTCAAAAGAAAACCGCTGACTGGCAAAATGCTTTTGAGCCACGCTGCTCAGTGAGGTGTATACACAATCAGCTCCTGCTCAGCTATCCCTCAGGAATGGAGTCTGGCCAAAAAGCCTGGCATAAAAAAAAATAAAAAATCCATTATTTAGCTAATAACTACATGAAATGATTAGAATGCAAGACAACCCAAGGGAAGGAATTTAAACAGAAATTGGTCCACCATTAAGGCTAATATAATAAGACTAAATTAAGTAGGCATTAGTGAAGGACTATACAGGCCATACCCACAGTACTTCTGTCAAGGATTAGGTAAGGGGTTTGAGATGTTGCAGCGAAACCCTGAATGGAACATGCATGGAAAGGTCAATGGTTTAGAGGCATTAACATGTCTTTAGGTTGCGACAGAACACACACAGGATCTGAAGTCACTCGCAGAAGTACTATATAAACATCTAGGCACCACACCTGGCTGGGGCCTGTTTAACAAAGGAAATGATAGGAAGTGCTAACATGCATATGAACAGCACTCATTGGTGGAGGAATCCCACTGTTTACGTTCCAAATGTGGTTTTTAACAATGGTGTTTATTCTGTACGAAAGCCATAAAAAATATAAAAGAAATCAAGGCTCAGAGTTCCCGAGATATATGAAACCACTGGAACGTTAAAATTGCACTGGGGCTGGCCCAGCTGTTGGTTACTGGCTTCGATCAAATCCCCGTGTCTAACCGAGTCCACGGTCAATCAATACATGGCGAGAAGTGCCAGGAAGCTGGACTTCAGCGGGATCACCAAATCTTCACTACACATCTGTGTAAAAACCTACTCGAACGCAAGTCTCTTGATGGTAATAACTGAACAAATGTGGACGGTTACATTGGGATAATCTTTCACGCCCATCCATGGCAATCACAATGTCTGCCTGAACTTATGGCCTTATGGCAAGGTCCGTCAAGGACAGTGTGAGAACAGTCAACACTTGTCCTTCCTTTCTCGTAACACCACAGCTGCGAAATAGTGTGCGATAATAATATTGCTAAGATATTGCTAATCTATCCGTTCTTTAAGGCACCTATGCACAACAGTCTTGACTTTTTATTGACAAACGACCCTCTGGTGTGTCACAGTTCAAACTCTCCACCAGCATCAAGTCGCATAAAAAAAAATCGCCTCGCCCAAGAGTTTAAACACAGGGATAAAAGGGTGAGAAAAGCAATCCATTATCATCAAAAGCTTTCAAGACATCTAAAGGGAAATGAAAATAAAAAAAATCTAATCTCAGAAGCCTTGATCACTACAGGCACAGAATACAGCACATTTCCTACTACAGCACGATTACATAAGAGGCGTTAGAGCATGAGAGTTGATGTTAGAGGTGATGCTTTTTTAATTGCTGATGAAGCATTAAGTCAGCCAAAGACTCTCAGATGGACCTCCTCAGCACACCCTGGCACAGGACTGCGTCTTCCATGGAGCAAGTTGTTTAGGATCCCGAAGGATCCTGGTTCATATTTGGAGTGCACTTATACTACATAGTGTGCCTGAAAAGAAAGCGGTGCTTGAGGTGCTTTTTTTTTTGTTATGCATCACACATGAAATGAAAAGCTGTCTAAACATTGAGACTGTCATACTCAACATGACGGTCTACATGTTGTATGACAGAAAGGAATGGATGGGGGGGAAAAAATCCCTTTCCCTGATGAGAGGCTATAGGAAACTGACAATGTGGGTTTTTTTTTTTACTCCCTCGGGCTTTCCAAAGTTGATGAATGAAGCCTCTCCGTGTGATATAGATACACTGTACGTGTCAACAATTTGACACATTTCGCTCCACCGTGAGCAGCATTATGGATAGCAGTTCGAACAAGCTTTGACAAGTAGTTAGTCGCCGATTTAGGGTGGGGAAGGAAAACAAGAGCTGGACGGAGCTTTGGGAATACATAACTCGGCCTGGAAACTGTAAATCATCCCCTGTGGGTCAGGCGTTCTCACACATGTGGATCATGCCATGAGTCAGCCACGACTCCCACAGGCATTCCACCGTGTTCTGTCAATTTACACCACCTGATGCTTCCTGCTAAGCACAGCTGTTTCCCCATGCTGAAATAGAAGCTGCATGCTGGTTGTGCTAGATGGGTCTATTCATGCATAGTCCAATCGGTAAAAAAACTCAAGAGTGTGCCTTCCGTAACTCTGTTCCACACACATTAAATTTTGATTGAAGACAACAAACAGCTTTTTCTCCGCTGCAAACTCTGAACCTTCCATTAATGCAATTAAGCAAAGAAAATAACAATGATGATACAGAGTAGCTAATTTTTGTAAAGTTTTTATGTTTCCCGTGAGAGCTTCAAATGCGCATGATTGTCTCTAATAAGGTGTATGCTAATTTTAAAAGTGCCTTTGCCATAAACTAGATCTCCCACTATGCACTTAATTTTTTTGTGACCTGCGAAGTGACATCCAGCCGCGAGAGTGCAATGTTTCTATTTCAGCGTTTCATAGCTGGTTCACAACAAGCGGCGATCAGAAAGATCAACAATTAATACCAACGTGTACCAACCAGATTGTGTATTTTGTGTTCAGTGTCGGTGGTCCAGAAGTACAATATGTGTCTGCATTTTGACACCAAACATAGACCAAAGTATGTTAAATATCCCTTTAAAAAAAACTAAATTGTCTAAGAATTAAAAGACAGACTGCAGAAAATGTCTACAAAAGCTACAGTCAAAAATGTCAAATTTTAATAAACAGTTTGGCCCGCAACTTGTACTTTGTTTTAGATTTTGGCACCATATGTAAATGAGTTTGACACCCCTGCCCTAGATACAAAAGAGTTTGCCAGTGAGTGGTGACAGACATGCATCCTAACCAGGGTGGATTCCTATCTTCAAGCATTGTCCCATTGGGACAAACTCAGGATCCACCACAATGCCATGCAAGGATAAAGCACTGACTGAGGATAAATAAATGAAAAAAATGGTTCAGTTTTACTGTACAGTCCTCCTGTGAGAACATCCAGACACTGTTCAGTGGCAGGGAGAGATGCCAGGTCAATCAGCCAGCAGTGTGCCAGCCTGTGTGAGGGAATCAGTGCTGGCCATACAACAGTTGGATTTTCGGTATTACTCAGAACCTGGAGTGACTGGAGAAGAATAGGCTTGTTTTTTCCCCTGTTGAGCAGATCGCTGTGTAATTCAGTAGCACATGTAGGGAGAATTCTCTAAAGTCTGAGTCCGTTTAACAGTAACTCAATCTCTTACCCTAAAGCCCTCCTGACAAATAACCAAACTTAACATGCTTTTATAGATTTTCTATGGTCGCACACCTTCTTCCAGCCGATCCCGAGTTGCCATGTTATGTACTATTTAAACCCTAGCAACAGAAATGATAATCTTGGAGAGAAAAAAAATGCTATGACTCAATGCTGCTACTCAAAGTGAGAGCAGTAAAAGTTAATCATCAATTTGTGACCGCGCTTGTGGGAGTTACTTTTATAGCCATGACTCAGAATAACAAAGCGACAAGGGTCTATGCGTTTGCAATGTTTCAGCATTTGGAACCAGACATAAGTGACACCCAGCCATGAAACAAGAGCCTGAACATATTGCGCTTGAGATACCATAATGGGTTTGAAGTCATAAGCCAAATCCAGCTCTGGTAGTGGAAGAATCATGGGGCATGTCAGTGGCTTGACTGCAAATCTTTTTTTACATGCTTAATTACAATAATATCTGATAGAGCACTAAGTGATAAGTGATTATGCAGCATATTAGACTCGACAAAATGACTAAAGATAAACAAGGATTTAGCCACACACAGATCAACACAACAGCTTCCAGAAGAGCTTGAAGAACAAGCTCTTTAATCAAACGTAACATGTGGTCTGTTTTTTCCAAATGGAGTATGTGGGTGATATGAACAAGCAAAGCATTCCACTGGAGTAGACTTTCGCTACTTGTGAGAGTCCAGGTGGCCCTTAGAGATGAGTCCTCCCATTAATTACCAGCCCAGCAGGACAGCCTTGAAAACCTCCCTCAAACAGACCACCTGTGTTTGGCACCCTGGGTTCTATGCTCCTGCTCACACATGCTGTCAAAATAGTCTGGGGTTGTTACGTTTGCTCTGCTGTTTCAGATTGATTTGTAGCTGGCTTTCAAGTCGTCGCAAATACGGTGGGAGGTCATCAATCAAATGTGACCCTAACGCACACCAAATCTCAGGGGGTGATGTACTTATGATGTACTTTGTCCCCTTCAAAAAAAGCCTTGTTACACCATTTATCACGCACCGGCATTAGGATTTATTACATTTTGCCAGCTTTAGCTAATCACCCACAATCACCCACCTTATTTTAGTTACGTTGTAATATGTAAATTTGACAAAACACACACGTATATTTCACAAGGTAATAATACGTCATAATTGAATGGCTCTTGAATAGCAAGTCTTGGTTCAGGAGTCTTTCTGTCATGGACAGCATTTGTTTGGATCAAGTTTTTAACAGAATTTCCAAATCTAATTAAATAAGAGAGGTTACTGAAGTGTACTGACATTTACTTTACATATAATGTAAATTAATTTAACATTGTAGCGAATCATAGTTTGCAAAAATCCGTGAAACATTCATACTTTATTCAGATAGACTGGAATTCCCTTGAAGGCGAACATGGGCGACTTACATCTTTGTTAATGTGGAAAGAAAGTGCCTAATCTGAGTAGTACCTACTCTAATAAGGTTGCCAGATAAAAAAAACTATCAAAAAACATTTGATCAAGCTGTGATGGTAGAAAAGTATAAACAAATTCCACATTTTGTTTGTATTTTACAGGCCAATTGAAGCAAGCCCATCAGAATACACTTTAAGGGGAATTCCTTTCTATCATCCACTGTATTACTGTTCTACCTGAAATATCAGTGCAACAAGCATGAAGAGAAATGTGTGGAATTAGGCCAGCAGGATAATCTGGCAAGATGCAACTGGAAAATCGGCACTGCTTGACGGAGCTCATTTCCTCTTGTCTTTTAATCACACCTTATATAGTGTTATCATAAGCCCATGGCCAGTGGAAAGAATTCCTCTGCCGTGATGCTAGTTTTCGTGCTTATCCGATAGCTCATTAGTTTAGATTTTGATGGCACTTACTGCTGTTAATCATCGTAGCTAATGATTGGCTTTTCTGACTTTGACTTAAAACAACATTAAAAAAAAAGTTTAATGGTTTCCGAAATGTGGTAAGGACTCGGTGCAGGATCACAGCAACTCACAGCAAAAGATAAGTAAACAATCACGGAAGAGTATTTTAAGAGTCTAAAAATACAGCGTTATTTCCGGTAATGGCGTCTAACTGTGACCTGTGGGCTGGAGAGCTCGGGTATCTCCGGTTTCCCCAGACGACAGCTGAGGTCCAGGGGAGGCTGGGACCAGAGGTGGCATGCAAAGAGAAAGGGCTGCTTGTGTTTATTTATAACAGGGCAGGCCCCTGCAGTGGTGCTAGCTGTCATTCAGGAATGGGCCATGTTCTCCTGGTAAAGGAATTAGCTTCACGCTTGGGCAGACACTTCAAGCGGCGACGCTGCGGTCCTCAAACACAGGATGAACGCAACGGTGGAATGATTTCTGACGTAAAAGACGAGACATTTGAGCCCAGGAGGGGGGGTCAGTGGGGCCTTGGATGAGATCACAGTGTATTTTAAGATACTTTGCTTGTAGAACGATGCTTCACACTTTTGGAATCATTGCTGAACTCAACAATGTAAACAAAAATGTCCCAAAGCACACTACGGTAAATGTCCAGGGCCAAAAAGACTGATGGCTTACCATAGGAGTGTTTTACACTGTCATACCTCACACTAGGACCAGATAATCCAATACCACCTGTTGCCTTGGCCTAGGCCCAACTGTAACAGCATTGGGGGGTACAGGGGGGAGGGGGGGTGGTCAAAAGCAGTTTAATTAAGATTGTGCTTTAATAAAACCTGTGCCTCATTTCAAGAGTCAACGAAGAGAATTGAACTCGTTTTTAGCAAATGAACATACACCATTTATATTAATGGCACTTGGCAGATGCCTTTATCTAAAGAAACTTAAGTTTATCTCATTCATACAACTGAGCAGCTATGATGTTTCCTATTGAAGAACTGGACATTTCTTTATTCCATGATTAACATTCTGGCATCCCATGTTTTTGATTTTTAAAACTTTCACTGTATTTCTCAGAAAATTCCATTTATTACCGTAAATTAAGCTGGCATAATAGCGAATCATCCAAATGGTGTTGATTCCTACTACAAATCAGCCTGTAAATTCCTGTCAGACGTTTCTCCATTACATATTGGTCTGTTGCCTTTAATGTCCAGTTATTGAGAATCTAAACTCTGAAGTTCTCTAAGGCTGCATTATTTAGTTTGCTTTGGATACACTTCCAGCTTGGTGAGAGATGTTTTACTGTGTATAACCACCTGCTGCCTGTTCCCAAGTTCATGGTCAAAACACCAAGAGATTCAGGGCCAAGATCATAATTAACTGGGATTTGGGCTGGAAGCCTATGTGAAAGTTTTTTTGGAAAGGCCACCAATGTTGATGTTGCAAACTCTGGAACGGTAATTGGCAAACGACCTGTGTGGAGATGTGGCAGACCATCCGTTTTGATGAAACAAAGATGGAAAAAGCTGCTAGTTTGGTCCCCGTAGAGAACATCTTTCTGACAGGATCCCAAACTCGAGACTTCTTATCACTTTTGAAGTCCCAAATCATCCTTTTAACTAAAATTGTCCATTAAGCCAAGATTTTCTTCACCTGCTTCCTCGGGAAAAGGGATTTCCAGCATGTAAACTGATTAACCTGACAAAAGCTTTCATAGTGTGAAACTTAACTGATTTGAATGGCACATTAGTTGAAAAGCTTTTTGTTTTTTTTTACTTTTTCCCTTGAGAAAATTTAAGTAAAAAGCTTTTTTTCCTTCATTTATTTTATAGTCATGGTTGTTGAGGACTTTTGAGGTACATTACATTTAATTTCCTAGATGAAATACGGTTAAGGTTCATATTACTAATCTTCCTCAACAAATCATAAGCTCATGGAAAGTTTGCTATTAATTTTTCCTGGAACTGTAGCCACTAAATACCTTTTCTTTTATTATACATATTACTAGAAAGATGCCCAGGTCAGAGTTCCAGATCTTTCCAAGCAGTAATACAGGATCTTAATAATATACTAAAGAATAGAAAATGCTCAAAGTGCTATTTTATAAGCTGCTGAATAATGAGGGTGGAAGCCATATTGTTAAATGAAGGTACATTGTTTAATGTAATTGTTACAACTACGACTCCTATGCAGCATTATTTAAAAAATGTACCATCATCAGATGACTTCAATGCTTGCCATATTGTGATATATATGCCTAATTTCAATAACATTAGTCTTTGATTTGTCAGTGAAGAAAAAAAATCTTTCTATACTTTTCTATCACTGATTCTTGTAATATAAAAAAAAAATGGCAGACAAAAAAGGCAACTTTGCAGGGAGGAAAGTACAATCACGTAATTTTCACAATCTGAATGGGAAGCCTGATTAACCAAAGTCTGAATACAAATATACCCGCCGCAGCATACATACCAACGTTATCATCTCTGAATACCGCCTGATAATAATATAAAAAATATAAGAAGAAGAAAATGAACAAAGACTATTATTAGCTGAAACAGACAAGAATGCTGCTTTGGCTCCCAGGAGAAGCAATGGTATGCCGAGGTGATCAGGCATGAATAAAATAGGTTCTGGCAAGTGACTGGTGATGACCTGAAGATGTCTAGCTCTGTTGACCCCTTTCTGAACCCAGTGCGAAGTACACCTCCAGGGAGAGAGAGAAGAAATTCCTCTGGAAGGTAAAAATATCACTAAAACCACATAGCTGCAGGTGAAATTTCACCCTTCGCTCAAGACTCCTTGGACAAAATGGGTGTGTGCAAGAGCAAACATCAGGATTTTTCTTACCTTTGACAGGTAAAATCCTAAATTTGTTACGATTTTATCAAAAGGTTATAACAAAGGGAATTTGGTACTTAATCACAATATTGATATTATATCATTGTCCTGCCTAGCCGTATTGATCATTATTGCTGAATTTCTTTTAACTTTCAGCCAAAGGCAAAATTCTTGCAATTCCACAAAGAAATTAGCCCGATTTGGCCTTAGGTAACAAATCCTGCCTGCCCTGTCAGTCAAAAGCTATCCTTTTTACATGGAAATCCACCACCTTTCTCCTAACTTAAGTTACACTAAAGCAGTTCACAAAACAACTCTTGAGGCATCAACAACCAGTGACTGAGAGCAGGTTTTAGAAACTGCCTCTTTGCATTCCCAGCCCACTTTAAGTACTTTTTGACAACTGGACTACAGCAATGCACGTGGTTTCTGCATATATGGGTCAGAGGAACTAAAAAAAAAATGCAAATTTTATGGGTCCGGTGTTGCAAACTGTTCACCTTTATTAGACATCTTGCCCTTTAGCAAACCTTGACGCATAAGGGAACGTCAGCTATTCCACTTTTTATGAGACGATAGAGAGCGGTGAAGCAAAGCGTGAGCTCCTGAATGTATTCAAAGCCTCTTTTGTTAAGCCTTGCAGGCGGCGATACACGCCACATAGTCCTCTAAGCTGAAGCCATTGAAATGCTTTCACAGTGACTGTAGCGCTGTAGAAAGGACCATTCTGACACTTTTACACCTTCCTCAATTGGGTCAGTACTGGCCGCAAGTCAATAAACAGCTCAAAAAGGCAGTTCTCAGGAATGGTTTTGTGCTAAACATCTGGTAGGAACAGCCAGTCGTTGCTCGCTACTTTAGGCCACATCTGGACTTTTCTCTCGGCTGTTCCAATAATTTAAGTGTATAACAATTACCATGATTCACTTATAGATTCACTTGCATCTTATCTAAATATATAACATAATAAATATTTTTAAAAGGTGATGTGGAAGTGTACTGCAAACATTATGGTTTTTATTAGTGGATCTTGTTGGAACTACTGATTTTCTGATGTGGCTCAATGATCCAATCCAAAGACTGCGAAATGCCATAAATCAAAATGGCCCAGGCACCCTTATCCAGTTCCCTCATTAATACCACTGAGCAGTTGAGGGTTAAGTGCCTTTGCTTAAGAACCCAGCAGTGGCAGCCGAGTTCTGCTGGCATTTGAAATTAGGACTATTCGTTCAACGTCTCACCCACTGAGCTACCACTCACTGCCGTTTGTTGCCTTAAAGCAGTGTAGTGCTTTAGCAAGCTGTTGTTACAAACAAGCTCCTGTAGTGACCCTTTCTATAGCAGAGCTGAATTCTGCTAATGGAGCACCACTGTTTCATCAGTAGGTCATGGGGGATGCGGTTTATTGTCCAGAATGGCGTTGTCTCTCTTTTCAAGCCAAAATACTTCAAGGTTAAGTCTTTGAATTCATTATAATCTAAATGTTAATTTTACCACAGCTTTCACCAGTTTTCAATTATGGTTAGTCGGAGGGTTGATTCATTTCTTGGGGGTTAAAAAAAGGATCCAATTGTTTCTATAAAGGAAGTCTACAGTGTCAAGTCTACAAATGTAAAGTTGGAACAAAGGTTTTATTTTGTATTTTTTCAAAACCATGACAAGTTGCATTTTTTTGTGTGTTTTTTAATTCATTATTTATCAGTGCTGCTATCAAATTGCTGTGAAACAGCAGAAAGACAGCCAAAAAAGTTAGTAAAGAAAAATTACCTTCTCAAATTTAGTTATGAATTCTGAACATATCTTATAGTAAAATACATACATGAAAATACATAAAAACATAAAAATGCTAGTTTTAAAAATGACCGTTCTCAGATACCGTCTTGAGTTTTCCGCCAAGCAAATAGGTATTCATTTCACAATCCACCATCCTCTGGCATTTCCTGTCACTGGTTCAAAGAGTAGAATTAAAAATCTCCCCGAACATAAACTCTCCTTAAATGTCACATAATATCTTCAAAGTTGACCTCAATGTTATATTTGCATGAATTCTTGGCTTGTTGAACTGACACTATGGCAAAACTTTCCTAATTTCAGAAAAAACACTGAGAAAGTTGGGACATGTCAGAGAGTCAGCTGCATATGGTAAGTAGTCCCACTAACACCATAACTAATCAGGAAAATCTTTTCCAACAGCTGTGGAACTCCTGGTTCTGAGCAGATTACGCCTTCTCGAAACATTTCCCAGCGATTGACTGTAAACTGACCCTCTCTGTAATACAGCACCATTGGCTACACTAGCTTGCTTCCTCGAAGGCAGCACAAAGAAAAGAGAAACGGAAACATTCCTAATGCTAGTTTTTCTGAAGTCAGCATGCGAGTGGGGGATCAGGTGCCCACTTTGTATGCTTGATGTAGCCTTATCCTGATTGGCCTGTTCTGTGGTCTAAATGCTTGACTGTAAGCTTTCTGTCATCCATTGACTAAGGATCAAGGAGTCGGCCTCTGGCGACCCACAGGATTATCTCTCTTACGGCTGGGACAAGGAGGAGAATCCTTAAGCTCTAGGGCTGACGTTCCACCAGGTGAAAGGTCCTAAAGAGGCAGAAACTCGAGAAATGTACCTTTTCTCTATATTTGTGTTTTGCCATTCTCGAAGGTCTATAACTTGACCCGTGGCAACTGTGGTAAGACGAAGACAAATCAATCAAATTAGACCATTGTGGCAACAGGAGGCAAAGTAGGCTAAGCAAGTACTCATCATTTTATGCCAAACAATCAACTGGACCACTAAATTTAATTCATGGCCACTCAGTTTATAGCATCAAAATATCCATTTTCGTGGCAACACCTCAGAAAAAAAAATTACCAGATCACCTCAAACCCTCTAGAGAATAACAACCTGAGGCTACTATTGAGCAGACAGGAGACTCAGTGAGTGTTGGATAAGGTAAGGTAGTAAATGAAAAGCGGGAATAAGCTGCACATCCAGAGATAAACACTGACTCACTTCTAGCACTTGTCCAAGGTCAACATGGGGCTTTCATAAGGAATTTTGTTTTATACTTTATATTATGTTGATTGGCTGGAAGCTTCAGGGAATCGCAAAGGAAAGTTAAGATTTGAAACAAGTTTCTTCACACAGCAATCTAGTTTTAAACATCACATCGCCAAACCTTGAGGCTTTTTTTATTTTTATTTTTTATTTTTTTAATACAACACTGCCAGCAAAATAGTTTTGCATGCAAAAAACAAAAAAGTTCAGCCTGGGGAAACATTTCGTTTGGTAGGTAAAAATAATGAGTCAGAGTTGCAGCAGCACTGGCATTTATCCACATCAGAGAGTTTAGAACGTGTTTGATGTCTGGCCAAATTGCTCCAAGGTTTAATTACATCTAAGTCATAATCGTAAAACCTGTGACATGAATGCAGTTAAATCAGTGAAATCAGAGTGGTCACAACGAGCTGGTATGAAAGAAGTGCTCACGTTTGAATAATTACTCTTATTAAGAATGTGAAGCATGACAACGAGATGGTAATGTGTATGTTAAACCTGCGTAATCCAAGTAACGCATTGCTGAGCACCTGATAAAAAGTATTCAAGAATACATAAGCAAATCAGCAAGCAAGACTGCTGTTCCAGACAACAATGCACCACACCTAATCTAGTGTGGAGAAACCCTGCTGAATCCACAGACTAAAATAAGACTTTACCCATGTCTAACTTAGCCTTCCTTCCTCATGAGTCTAAAATATACAGCCACTTAAAAATGCTGCTTGGAACAATAACTGCATGTACAAACAGCCATCTGCTTTGAGTAAACAACGTGTAACATTGAGGAAATCTAAGGTACAATTTAAATTCCTAGATGTGGATATTTATGGCCTATAAATGTATCTGGGACCTGGAAGAGATACATCTGCGAGAAAAGAAACCAAAGTAGCCTGCAGTCATCGAAATCAGTCACCAAATGTTTAAGTAGTAAAGTAATAGTTTTGGCAATTCCCCAAGTTGCACCATCTCCGAAGCAATTCATCTGTCTGTAAAGTTTGCTGCAAGGCATAAATTAAAGGTGGGTTTGATCCAAGGAACACCTCCACTTCTGCATCCGCATGCCAGCAGATTGGTCCAAAGGTACAAGAAAGCAAGGGCCCCTAGTCTGCCTATTCATTAGAAGCAGATGTGAAGTTTCATTTCCTATAAGGTCATTATAAGTGAACACAGATACCAGGACAGTCTATGTGCAAAACCTTGCCAAGTGGAAACCATCACCAAAGGCTGGATACCCTTGAGCTGTTTTAACACACCTTGCTCTTCTAAACACTTCCGTTTCTGGTCTGCCAAGATTGGTGGTTGATCATCTGAGGAACTTTATGCCCGATTCTTGAATCAACATAAACTTTTTTCTTCTTCAAATGTTCCAATACTATAAAAAAAGTGTTCCAGGTGCACTATGCAGTGTATTGCCAAAGTCTGCTAGTCTTTTGGCCAAAGCCAAAGAGGTGAAAGCCTGTCACGAGATTCCAGGGATTCCATGTAGTGAAGTTGTGGGAAATTGTGCTGACTATCCGTTTAGGCACCTCAGCCGGGGATGATCAAGCTATGTAAACTTTGGCCCTGTCCCACCCATCTCATAGAGCAAAAGAAAACACTGCCCATTCTTATGTGATCTTGCTAAATCTCTATCCCGACAGATTGCAGGTACTAAGGAACCCCCACACCCTCAAAACAACAGGCTACAGTTGAGACATGTGCCCACGAGCAGGTTTTGTTCCTGCGCCAAATAGCGTTGGTGCCAGATTTCAGCCATGGTGCATGCTTTAAAAACGTCCTTCATGTTCGTGTCAGGGCCACAGAGGGAACTCAGCAGTGGATACAAGAGGGTGAGAAGTTCCTCACGCTCCCTGTTCTAACCTGTAGAGCTACTAACCGACAATAAATCAGTGCTAAAAGAGCTGTTTAAATAGGCTCTTTAAAAGGATAATTGTTTGAGTTGGTTAGTTTTAGGTGGTGATAAAGCCTAGTAAAAGGCAATTAAGAAGCTCGTGTTTGTTTTACTGCAGTTTGGAAATGGGGGCATTCCACCCCGGCATGTTTACTGTGAAGCGGCAAAGTTTATATAATGGAAATTCACTGTTACTTAGAACGAATGAGTCCAAGCATTCATTCTGACCGAAGTGGAGTTAAGCCCTGGTACACCACAGTGTTTTTTTTTTATTAATACTTAGAAAATATAACAATCAGTTAATTCAATCAGAATTGCTTTCCTTCAATTCCATTCATGTGCAAGCATGTGAGTAACAGTATAAGTACTCTCTATAAAAATTACCTCAGAGTTGCCAAAACAAGAAATGCTTTCTGCTTGGTGCCATGTAATCCACCATGTTTGTCTCATGGCATCAGTGAGAGCTGCCCATTTTTGAAGAGACGCCACTGTCAAATTAAGTGAACAAAATGTTTTGCTTATCCCAAGAAGGCATTATGAGGTGTGGGTGGAAGCTAAATTCTACACAACCACTTGTATAAAAGCCACAAACATTTCAGTTGGGTAACAATCCAAGGCCACGATGGGAAGCCTGATTTGGAACAATTTAATAATGTTTTATAAAGGCATTGATTTTCTTTAACTGGGTAATGACTAAGTTGTGGTATCTTCAAATGACAAAAGTTGAATTGTTGGCGCTGAAGACCCTCAGCATCTTCCAGAAAACTGACAATGACACACCCATTTCAAATCACGTCACTTGCAGATGACTTTTATGCAATACTGAAACAGCTGCTCTGCTTTTGATTATGTGTAGGAAACATTATTGACAGCATATGCTGAAATGCTGCAGCTGTAAACCCCCGAGTAGTGATTTCTACTATTGCGTAATGTCTTTTGTATGACACAATCATACATGCAAGTATCATATGCACACCTGATGCATTGTTAGTCTATAGACTGAGAAGAGGATACCTAAATTAGGTACTTTTACCACAAATACGCAAGTTCTAGTAACTTCAGATAGACTGTACATGCCCACACAAAGGCACATCCATGTCAAGCTTCTCAACCAGAGCAGTGTCTATAGCGATGGCCTCGAACAGCTTGCCAAGGATGCTTTTGACACGGTAAGTTGAAGGCATTGAACGGGGGCAACTGCAGATGGCAGCTGATGTGATCTGAACCTGGCAAGGAGAACTCTCACAATTTGCATTCTTTTCTTATCAAGCCATAGATCCAGTGCTCTCCCACATTGTTCACACCAGTGCTCAACTTTCCCTCATAGATACACACATACTGTACATGCAAAATCACATCTGGTTAAAACAGATAAACAATGTTGGGCCTTGACTGAGGTATTTCATTGTCAATAACAGCAAACATGGAAGAACATTTACTTGCCTAGTACCAGAGCGCACAAAACAAAAGTTGGGGGTTTTTTTCCCCCCCATAAAAGACTTCTTGCTATCACCAAAAACATGACCAAGAACTGACCACTTTTACAAAACATGGCAAGCTGCCTTGAAAAACTGCTGAATAACATAAAAAACTTTTCATTATTCCTGTGACTGTATATATTTCCCATTTCATTTTTTGGTGTACAAAACTGCACATGCTTTCACACAGAACCACACACCTAAAGATAAAAAACCTTCTCCGAACTGTACGTTTGTTAGTACACAGTTTCATAGATCTCGGGTGGAGCATCTAAATCGAAAGTTCGGATATTAGTTCATTAAAACAGCTTTTTGGGAAAACCCCGAGCATGTAGAACAGTCCATTTTTCTAAACTGTAAGAATGCAAACTAATTTAAAGTTGAGGTAAATGTTTTCATATGGTTAAATATATTACCATAGGATTACCAACAATATACAGTGGTTACTTTCAGCTTCACTGATGTTTTCTTTTTCCATGAGAAGACTCTGATGGGGCAAAGAATCATGTAGTTAGGCATCAGCAAAAACCAACACGGAAAGTATTGCAGCTGTACTGAAATGAATAATTTTCTCTCATGGAAATCTAAATAAAAGACATTCTGGTTCTAGTGTGGGATGTGGTTTTTGGCATCTCAAAAAGCAGGTGGCTCTTAAGCAAATTATTCATTACCAGTTTAAACATGTCTGCTTTAATGTGCAGCGCTTAGAATAGGTGTTCTGTGATGACTTGCCTTTGAACATGACATGTTCGTGGAAAAAACAAAGCAAAGAAATAAAAAATAAGACGACAGTGCTTTTATATACAGCTCCTGCCTTCGTCTTGGAAGTTCCACAGGAAAGCCTGAGTAAACTGGCTGCAGGGAATTGGGGTTCCCCATCCTATGGATAAATTTGGACTTCATTTCCCTCACAGGATGATGAATCAGCAGGGTCTTTGTTTTTTTTTGTTTTTTACCTGATCAGATGACGCTGCACGGCAAAAAAAATCTCTGGCAGACGCACATTAAAGCAGACATTGGCGTAAAAAAAACGCATATGAAGCAAAGCATTCAGCCGGACTTCCTTCCCAATTAGGTCACAGGGAGGATGCTGATAATAAAGGCCAGCAAGGGTGGGAACTAGAGCTGAAACAATTCCTTCTCGAGAAAATCGATTACAAAATTTCATCCAGGCAAATTAATTTCGTTTAGTCCATTTAACTAAACACGGAGCACTGCGTTTCCCCACAGACCACTAATACTGACGCACCACCGTCTAAACTCTGGAGCGCTCTGGACAGGTAACGCAGAAGACGCTGCAGAATGAAAAATGGAGGAACGGGGAGAAAACAGCGAAGGGCGAGGAGAAGATTCAGGCCAAAGAAAACGTCCCCAAAGTTTAAGATCATTTTAAACTAATAGTGCGGTTACCGTTTTCAAGTAATTTCGAATAGATTGTTTTTTATTTGAATGCACTAAATGGGATATTTATACCTCATGAAAACATTCTACTCATTTGTACCCTTGAAACTGAGCAATGACCACCGATTCTGCTCAGACACACATTTCATTTCTTGTGGCAATATTAAATCACTATATTTTCTTATGCTACATTGCAGCTAAATTTTCAAGCATTCCAAAACTTTTTCAATTACAGCAAACTATTCACTTTTTATCAACGGCTGCAAAAAATGTATTCTCTTTCAGCATAGACTGTAGCATCTCTGCAATGACGGTCACACTGAATAAGGTTATATAATAGGGCTATGTCATAAAATTATATCCATTTTCAAAAGAAATAAAGTTTCCCAAAATAAATCCATCTAAATTTCAGGTCCAACTTGATAAAATTTGCAGCATAACGGTCCGACAGGTAGCATTGGCTGAACTGAACAACCACTTAATGGATTCATGGGATTTTTCCTACTATCTTTACGTAAAAATTTGAATGGCATTACCCCTTTCAACGCAAGACATGTATTACAAATGAGGATACTGACAAACAATAACCCTTGACAGTGTTGAGGAAAAAACATCTAATAATGAATAAACTCAGTACATTTTATTTGCATGTCCTTGAAATTAATAAATATACATAAATGCAAATGCTATGTGAAAACTGCTCTGGTATATATTATATATATATATATATATAAAATAATACAGCCAAATCTTAACCTTGACCTAATCATATCTAATGAGAAGGCACCGCCTCAAGCTCTGAATGACAAAAGTGCAGGAGTGCTTAGAGTGCAAAGGCCACTGGTGTGTGAAGTGGTCACTTCTCGAAGGGGGTTTGTTGAAATGCTAATGTACCCCAGAGTGAAGGGCTGCTTTGTTGCTTTATCTAAAGCCACTTGTATGCTTCTCAGCAAAGAAGAGAGGAGAGCATGGGACAAACGACAACCGAGTCACTTCAAAAGAATCCAGTTCTCCAGCTCTACAATAAATTACAGCGATCATGTGCGGTTTGTTACGGCTGATGGGGGCTTGAAGTAAACAGGAGCAAAGGCTGGAGCCGGTTTTTACCCCCTTAAACCCTGCATTACAGTATACCAGAACCTGACAACTCAAACACACTGAAAGTGTAAAGGAAACCGTAGCCACTGGTGACATTCTTCAAATATTTATGTTATTCAGGTTGCTCCGCTGCGAAATATTCCCCCGAAAGCTACAAAGTTCCTTTTCATTTCCTTTCTTGCAGAGGCTGAACTCTTATAAGATGCATCATAATTATTTAATAACAGCCCAGGAGAATAGTTCAACTAACCAGGCTGCAAGGACCTCACATTAGTAGCGTGTTTCATATCAGGACAAGTAAAGGCTTGTCTTTGGTTAAAGGTAAGAGAATAGTGTGCCGGCAACACGGCTTTACAAGACACGTTCACTTGATGGAGGAAGCTCTTAGCTCGTTCTTGATCCCAGCAACTATTCATTATGGGTATAACTGCTAAAGTGTTTACTCTGGGTTGTTGAATACCAAGTTTAGGGACGCTATACAAAGAGTTGTTGGCACCAAACTCAAACGTACTCGAGATTTTTTTTTTTTTTCTCAAAAGGTGTTCATTTTCTATAACAGCAGCATGGACCATCTTTCGAAAGTGCAAGGTGAACCACATGGCGACAGACTCAGCAGGTAGCTTAGTGGTTACCGATGTGGGTTACTGATCGGAGGTTTGCGGGTTCAAGCCTCAGTATCCCCAAGCTGCCGCTCTTGGGTCCCTTGAGCAAGGCCCCAGAGGGTTTTCTGGGCATTATAACATGGCTGACCCTAAGCTTTGACCCCAGCCTTTTACATCGCTGGGATATGCAAAGAAATAATTTCCGTTTGGGATCCATAAAGTATGAACAAACAGGTGCAGGAAGGAGTCTCCAGTGTCAGATAAAGCTGTTCCATTTCCATTTACAGCCTTTATGGCAGAAGTGCTTATTCAGAGAGAATAACAACAGAGCAGTCGGGGGTTTTGGGCCTAACCTTGCCAGCAGATTGGCGTTAGTGAGATTTCAGCAACCTTCCCATCCAAAGCCCAACGTCTTAACCACTGAGCGACCACTTAGTTTAACTTTAGGTTTTCTTTCATAGGTCTTTAGCGCTTTCTCAGCAACACGGCAAGTTAGTCTTCATTCTTATCTTCAACTGCTATAATTTTAAGTGTTGCAATGTTTTTAATTGATGAATTGAGCTTCATTCATTGTTACTTCTTCTGAGACATTAGACAACATCAAGACAACCCATGTTTTAACCCAAAGCTATTTAATGATATTCTGACCCAAGACCAAAAAGTTTTTACTCAAAGGACATGCTGTTCAGGACAATTAGGACATGCTAATTATGTCAATAAAAGTATTTTTAAAGAGCAAAAGTTTCAACAACGATAACACACAAATCATTGAACAAGGTGCAAAGTTTAGTTTCTTTGCATGTCAATCGAACTGAAGTAGTAATTACAAAGAAACTCTGCAACATAAAAAGGAAATGATGAGTTTTATGTATATATTCACATTATATCGAAAATATTTAGCAATCACCCATAATTCAGTCTTTGGTGTTTTGTCTTCGCAAGTCAACCAGACCAAGCTCTTCACTATGTGATGTGACGCCATGGCAGAATGACTCAGTGTGACATAATGGGGCTTGGCAACAGGTGAGACCTTGGTATTGCTGCAGGGGCAGTTGTGTTGTAGAATGTGTGTGTGTGTGTGGGTGTGCTAGAGGAGAGACAATGGTGCGAGGTCTACTTTTGCATCGTGCAGTGCTGCAAATTAGCGCCAACTCTTGTCCACACATGCAAGAACTGGTGTACCAGCTGAGATGCAGCTGTGTTTGCAGTCTGTCCCAGAACTCTGTGAAGTGCACACAGATGAAAGCCTCCGAATCCCACAACGATGCATTACAGATTAGACACAGGTCGATGTGATTACACCAGAAAGGGAGGCGAGATTCCAGCCGTGGAAAAATTGTTTGGCTGAATACAATACCCCGTCAAGAAAACCCCAATATTGATTATTTTATGTTGTTAGTAAGTTGTTAACCTCACTGACCTCAATCTAAACCTCAGTCACACCCCACTGTAGGACAAACAAATGCAGAGCCGTTAGCTTTCCATGACTCCCGCCATGTTTGCTTTGGGCCATACCTTTTTACACATACAGTGGACTGCCACTTAGCACTTGTTTCCTTTTATTCTAAAAATAACCACACCATTTCCTCACTTGTCTGGCACAAAAAATCAGAAACGAGATAAAAAAAAAAAAACAGTGCAACTCCCACGGTAACACAATACGTGTTGATACTGTGGTAATATGGTATTTGTTTTATTAATGTCTTTTGACATTTCATGACCTTTAGTGCAAAAGAAGTGTTTATTAAATATATTAAATAAGGAGTCTCCAGTGTCAGCATTGGTGGGTGAATAAATATATCAGTTACAATGCATGAGGTAACACAAACTACCTGTTTTCCAGCAGAATGTATGTGGAATGTGACATGTAGCTACAAACATAAAAATGTATATATAAAAAAAAAAAAAAAATATATATATATATATATATATATATATATATATATATATATATATATATATATATATGCACAAGATAAAGCACTGTGCATAGATCTGAACCAGGGTTTAAAGTACGTCTCCTTGCCCCATAAATGACTCACTTTAAACCACGGAGGTGCTTCAAGGCAGACATTCGATCGCTCATACACACAAAAACGTCTGGAAAGACTTCACTCTAATCAGCGATGACTATCATCATTTCCCCTGTCGAGCTTTGGTCGATTTAGGCAGATTTATGTGTTTAAAGTATTCCTTTACATTACACATGTACAATATTTATACATCAAAATTACATGACATTACATGACTTTCCACAGGCTGACATGTTCTAAATAATAAAAATAAACAAAAAGATATTTGGCACTATGGCATAAAAACAATGACACTACAATCTGAACTACAATGAGAACAATTACGCCTTTGTCATTGTAATTCATTATTTAATAACTTTATTTGTAATCGATTTGTAATTGCAGTTAATTTGTAACTTAATTTGGATTTGTAGTTCAACGTATTTAGTTTGTACTAATTTGTAATTGTAGTTTATTATTGTTAGTTTCAAACTTTGTAACTGTAGCTCCTTGTAGTTAGTTTGTATTTTAACTTGTGATTGTGGTTTATTGTAGTTAGTATGCAATTTAATTTGTAATTCCAGCTTATTGTAGTTAGTTTTTACTTTAAATGTGCAATTGTAGTTCATTGTAGCTGGTTTAAAACTTTGTAACTGTAGCTTATTGCAGATATTTTGTTTAGTTTGTAGTAACTTAAGTTTGTAACTTAATTTATAACTAATTCTTTATAGTTAGTTTGTATTTTAATTTGTAATTCTAGGTAATTCTAGTTACTTTGTAACTTGATTTGTATTTTGTAAATTATAGCTTGTAACAAAATTGGTAATTGTACCAAGTTACCTGTTAATCATTTTTATTGTAGTAATTGTAACAAAAAAGTAAAAAAAAAGTTTGTACTAACTGTTGAATTACATCATAATCCATGGCTTGAAAGTGGGTGATAAGTGGGAAGACATTCACCCAGAAATTCGAATTTTCCACACTGAAATTTTCTAACATTTACTAATAAAAAAAAAAGGTACACTTACAAATTCAAGGAGAGAATTCAGCACATTTATTATTCTATAGTGAACAATCAGCCAACCAAACAGTTTTCCTGATACGAGGAAACTTTCAAACTCTATTACTACTAGGTTTAAGAACAAAACCTTATTTTGCTGAGCCTTTCTAGTGACATTTCTTGAGTCTTTTCCACCAACCTACTCTGTATGCCATCTCAACTCAATATACCCTAAGCATTAGGGAACACAGAGATAAGGCCTGTGGGGATATGGTGAGAATGTAGTTAGGACATGTTAGTGGATGATGATAGGAATGTCAGGGACAGTCTGGAATGGGACAGAATTTCAAACCTTTGAGCCTCTAAAGAATACACGCCCTTTATTATCAGCCGTCGCGATTAGAAACTTCTAATCCCCGAATGTTTGCCCCGAGTGTGAAACCGTATCCCACGCAAAGCTGACCTGATTTAAATACTCATAGTCCCAATCTCCACTACACTCAGAGCTTTGTGCAAGTCTAGGATCACATGTTTAACCCACGACATCCTGACTTTACATAGGTCTTGAAAAAATGTGGGCATTCTAAAAGAAGTCAAGGTGAGGCACGATAAAATAGAAAATGATCTGTCACAACATCCTGGCAACGAACTGTATAGGGGTGCAGGAATCCAGGTCAAGCGGGCCACCCATGTAGAAGTCAGCGAGCACTGGCAGCACTATATTCTGGGAGAGACTGTAAACCAGAATAGTCGCTGATACTCATAATTAGGATGCCAGTCACTGAGAGTGACAATCAGACACTGAGAGCACATCAAATAGTCGGTGAGACAAATGTGATTGTGCTGAAGCAGCAACTTTCGCACCGTATGCATGGGTTAGTGTGGTGAATGGAACTCTGCTATGATATCCTTATTGCTGGGGTTCTTTAATGCAAGTGAGTGCCGCAATCACAACCATCTAATTCAGATGGTCTCGGTCCAAACAACAACTACACACTGAAATGGACATGCTGATTGTTTTTCATTTGGGGGGGGTTTCCCCATCCACTTTAGTTTAAATCTGAATTAAAAAAAGATCTAAATCTTAATGCACAGTTTTGAATAGATCGGTGTTGCAGAATGCAGAATCCAGTAGCAATTAGCACCCAACTGATTGCTAACAGAAAGACGGCAAAGATTCGGTTGTGCTAGTAAACTAAAAGATAATGAGTTTATTGCTGTTTTGTCTGAGCTGATTGATAATTACAGCGCCAAAATTCCAAGTGGGGCTGCTTCTAGCGCTGAATCCAATGAGCCCTCTAATACGTAGTAAAGTTGAGCTACAATAGGAGAAAAACAGATGTCCTTAGTTTAGCGCAATTATAGGGTAATTGTGTGAACAATAGTATTCTGTGAAAATAAAAAACACCACATCAGTGCCTTGTCCCTGGCAAGGACCTATTTTTGCATTCAATCTCGATACGCAAGCTCACTTAAATTAGATACATCACATGGACTGACAAAGAATGAAAATTTGAAGATTGAAAAAGAAATTTGAAGAATGAAGATTATAACTGTTTGGTCTTCACCTAACTCAAAAATTGGCTTTTTTTTTTTTATCCAAATCTCTAAAACCAATTCATGTTTGTCCAGTTATTTGGCGGCCATGCCTCAAATCACACCTTGCTCTAAACATGACAGAATGATAGAAGTATTTTTGTGCTCATAAAACTGACTCATGGGATTTAAGACGTATATATAAATGTGTTAGAGCAAGTGAAAGCACCAATCCTAAAAACCTGGCCTGAAAATTAATAGCTAAAAAAAAATTATAAATAGCAAAAACAATATTAAGCTCGACTAAAGAGATTTCCAGATATAGCTGTTGGGTTTAAATGTGGTGTGGAGGTATGCGATAGGTGGTAGTTCTTTTACTATGTACTACGTAACTGAGTTCACCATGTAGAATAATAAGCAATGCGGAGTGCATCAAGGGCGTACACGAGGTCCCATTTACATTCCCGCATAGTGTAAACTGTAAGAAAAGGTTTACGCCCAGCACTCAAGGTGTTCCCACTGAAGCCATGTAGATGGGAATAAAGCTGAGAAAGTGTACAGGCATGCACAGTGTCTATGAATAGCCGGTTCCTATGGACAAGATTAGATCAGGAGAAAGACACTGGAGCAAAGCCGCCATTCCTATTGCTCCTGTACACAATCAGAAGAGAATCGTTGCTTAAAGTGTTTGCTTGAGCAAAAGTGTTTGGAGAAAGGACAGGCTGTAGCAATCTAATGTGTTTGGGCTGATCAAAGAAAAAAAAAAAATACACACCGAATTTTGTGTTTTTTTCTTCAGTTTATAGAATAATCTAATCGTTTAGTGCCGGCTCCATATTCTTTAAACATGGGGGGTTTCTGAATGACCACTATTGTCAGTCATTATACACACAGTTCCAAAAGTATGTTGGCATCTGGTTATTACACCCATATTTGCTTTTTACGTCAGAGGACACCCTTATCTAGAGCGACTTTTTTTTATACAGTCAAGGGTTAAGGGCCTTGCTCAAGGGCCCAGCTTGGTGGTGCTGAAGTTTGAACTTATGACCTTTTCTGATCAGACGTCTTAACCACTGAGCTACCGCTTTCCCTGTTTTTCTATCTGGTTTATTTACTTGACTGTTTACAAACTAAAAGCCAAAACAAAAACACCAAACAAATAACACATTGAACAACAGTCGGGTAGGATCTGTACTACATTTAAGGAAAAGTGGAACCTGATGGGTCTTATCAAGGTGGTACCATACAAGGAGACATCCTGCATTTGTGCACGTGCATCAAAGGACACTAGGGTTCCAAGAGTAACCCCCAGGAACAAGGTACCTCAAGGGGTCATGCAATTGTTCTGTGCATGCACTTTGTAGAAATAAGGACTTGTGTGGTCACCTAGTGCGGAGTGATCACGTGTGCACTCGGGAGTGTGTGTGAATGAAAGCAGCCCACCAAGTCACGGCAGAATAAATGCACTTACCTCGATGAGATGAGACCCGAGCACCAAGATGAGCAGAACAGAAAACTTTCGCACTCCTGTTCGCGTGCCCATCTTCTCCAAGGCCGTCCTCCTGGGAAACTGAGAAAATCTCAATCTCTCAAACACAAGCCGCCAAAGTTTTTTGGAGTCACTTGAGAAGAAAAGCGGTGGTGTGTCTCCTTAACACACTCAACCGTGCGTGTGCGAGTGTGTGTCTGAGTGCGCGCGCGCGTACATGTGTGTGTGTGTGTGTGTGTCTGAGTGCGCGCGCGCGTACATGTGTGTGTGTGTGTGTGTGTGTGCGCGCGCGCGAAGAGTACTGCTCCCAAATCTGGTCAAGATTGTTATATCCGTTTCAAGGTTTTCTCTTTTTTCCCCTGCTTTCTGTTTTATTCTGCGGACCGGAAAAGATGTCCCCTCTCCAAAGTCCGGTTCTGTCTGATGTATCCAAAAAAAAAAAAAAAAAAAAAAAAAAAAAAAAAAAAAAGATGGAGCAAAAAAAAAAAAAAAAAAAAAAAAACCATGCAAACTCCACCTACGTCTACAGGAAAGGTTGCCAAATAATGTCAGCCCTTTTAAACTAACGTACAGTCTGTACATTTTAATTAAGTATAAACATTTACCAAAAGAATAAGCAAAAGTCTTCAAATATCATTTGATCAATTAAAGCGTGATATTTGTAAAAAAAAAAAAAAAAAAAAAAAAAAAAAATTATATATATATAATATATATATATATATATATATATATATATATATATATATATATATATATATCAAATCTTCTAATTGATGCTTTGTAGAAAAAAAAAATACTGTTTTGTATTACATATTAAAATTATCCATTATGGTTAATATTTTTCTTGGAAAAGCATGATCTAAATACAGAAATAATGTATTACCATGAGTATGGGTAGTCCTGAGTTTATTCTTTTAGCGCCATCTGCTGTTCATTAACAGTACATACTGTAGTAACTACACCAATCAGGGGCTTTTCAAACTGAGGGTCACTGCAGTTGCAGAGTTTATCAGTAAACATGCACGAAAAATGAGATTAATGTCTTAAATCGTAGCCTTATGTTGAGCCTTAACATTATACAGGTTTTTGAGCTTTAAGAATTTTTTGATTGGAGACACAGCCCATAACAACAATTACAACGACAGCGGGGCATAAAATCAATTTAACACCTCTCTTGGTAATCTGATGGACAGGGATAATCTATGGTTCCTGTCTGATCATTGGGGTATTTCATTTCATGGTGTACATGATATTTGCAGCAAGAGCATGGCCAATGCACAACACAACACTTCCCACTAGACTGGAAAGAAGGTACAAGGAAAATTCCTTTAGGTTTTTTTTTACTTATAAGGTAAGCACATCTGGATTTTTTAAGCACATTAGAATTTTTTTTTTTCTAATTTATTTTGCCAACCCCTGAAATAATGGAAAGTGAGAAATATCTATCCATTGATTAATTTATACATGTACCCAATCGTCCATCATTCCATCCATCCATCTATCCATTCATTTATAGTATCCAGTTCATGCTCAAGGTTGCAGAGGATCTGGGAACACACCCTGGATAAAACACTGCTTTATCAGTGCATGCAGGCAAACAGTCAGCATCCTCATTAAGACCTATAGGTTATCTAGTGTTGCCAGTTCACATATTTCCATCCTTTCCAGAGCCGAAAAGAAGCTGTAAAACCCTGAGGGAACCCACAGGGATATGGCAGAAACATGCAAAACGAAGAGTATTCCAAGTTCAAGATTGATCTGACAGCTGTAGGTGTAACTACCTGCTGTGCCAACATACTGAATATACTTTTATAGTCAGCTTTTAAAAACTAGTACACGATTAGGCCTTTTCAACGTGTGTGTGTGTGTGTGTGTGTGTGTGTGTGTGTGTGTGTGTGTGTGTGTGTGTGTGTGTGTGTGTGTGTGTGTGTGTGTGTGCGTGTGTAAGAGCAGCTGCTTTTCATTTAGCTCCCTGAACATCTCCAAGTAGGAAAGAGATAATAACTAGGCAGAGACCAGTCATCACATGTCATCTCGCTCTGTAGATCTTTGACTAGTTTTAATTTCAGCTTCTCCTCCATTTTAGGAAGAAAATAATGAAAATGTAACTGCTGACCACCATCACATTCATTACACCTTGACCGTATAACACACTGCCTGTTGGTGGTGCTGTTGCACAAACATTTATTATCAGCAATTAATCTGAAGGCCAAAAATGACCTTATACGGATGATGTACTTTTTAATCATGTCCCTCAGAGACTTTAGAGAAACCTTCAGGTTCGAGTTAGACCTTTTGGAAAACTTGTCTATTTTCTTCTTCCTCATAGACTTTCTGTTCTATCACATGGTTCAATGCAGACATGTTTTTGTTTTTGCTCATCCATGCCTGGTTTTTTGACCTCCCAAAAATTCTGGTAGATGTACTGCCTACTCCATATTGCAATCTTTATATGGGGCTCGGCAATAGACCAGGACTGAGAACCAGGTTAAAAATGCCACCGTTAAATGATTATTGGAGCATTTGAGTGCTTAAGTAAATAGAGTTCATTGGTTACTCTATCTGGATGATAATATACGAGTGACTTTCAAAAGATAGAATGTTAAAATCATTGTAAAGATCGTAAATGATCACAGTTTTCCCCCTGAAGCTATTGGAGATTTTTGGAATATGATGATAATTATCACGATTAGCATTATCTTATGTTTGTATTGATATAAATCTGTATGAACTCAGTGATATAAAACCAATCTACTAATTGACACGTTGATAAAGTTATAAATCTTCACTAGAGCTCGCTCTCTCTCTCTCTCTCTCTCTCTCTCTCTCTCTCTCTCACACACACACACACACACACACACACACACACACACACACACACACACACACACACACACCTCTGGACAACTTTTATTTAAGTAGTTCCAAGTAAAACTAAAGTGCAGTGGAAATACAAAAGTTACGTCTGGTTTATTTTACCGCCGCAGATAAAGAATTCCAGATGTTGATCAGAAGAATGTTCAGCTAATCGGGCCTCTAAACGTTTTGGTTAATGCGATAACAGTGACCTCATGTGGACAAACGTGTTAGTGCAGCAGGTTGGAATAGTTTTTCCTGGATGGATGGATGGATGGATGGATGGATAAATAGATGGATGAATAGATGGATGGATGGATGGATGGATGGATGGATGGATGGATTGACACGCTTAGAAAATTTTTATGTATATTTAATGTTTATTTAATAATATTTATAATATATATATTGTATTTCTATATAATATATAAATAATTCTAATTTTTTAAAATGAAAACAATATTTATGTTTGTATAAACAACCTCTTATGTACATGATATTTTCCAGTCAGACAATCATTTACAGGCTGCTCAAATGCTCTGCATGTTTGTAAGTACATAAACTGTGTGAGAAATATTTCTTTGAACAAAAGCACGCACAAAAGTCATCTCCCAGATGCCCACCATCACTCTATCCTGAGAGTTGCTGCAGCAGAGAACCTAACCTCAAATATTAAGGAACCAACAGCCAAGAAAAAATGCCAAGTCGCTTACTTAACTTGAGACCACTGATTTAGATGCATCAGATAATACAAATGCAGGTCCAAAGCTACAGTGAATTTTCATATCAAACATCAGAACAGTGAGAAAAAGTTGGAACTGTTGCAGAATTGTTGGTGCCAGACAGGCTGGCTTTCCTTGGATTTTCTCCAAATTCACTCTGAATGACATGAGAAACAAAATTACATCAAGTGAGCAGCAATTTTGTGTGTGGGAAAATCTTTTTTTATTACAGAGATCAAAGAACAATAGTTTCCTGTTCAAAAACAGGATTCTGAGACTTCAATGGGCACAAAATGGATCAGTTAAACCAATTATTCTTTGGGAAAAGAATGTGAACATGTCCTGTGGTGTTTTTCCACAACATGACAAATAAATATGTGGGTGGAGAAGAGTGATAGCAGGAGTAATTTGTGATAGAAGGGTATCTGTGAGAGTGAAAGGGAAAGTTTATAGGACTGTGGTGAGACCTGGGATGTTGTATGGTTTAGAGACAGTGGCATTGAGTAAAAGACAGGAGGTGGAGCTGGAGGTAGCAGAGCTGAAGATGTTGAGGTTTTCATTGGGAGTGACGACGATGGACAGGATTAGAAATAAGTTTATTAGAGGGACAGCGCATGTAGGACGTTTTGGAGACAAGGTGAGGGAGGTGTGATTGAGATGGTTTGGACATGTGCAGAAGAGGGACATGGGGTATATCGGTAGGAGAATGGAGCCACCAGTAAGGAGGAAAAGAGGAAGACCAAAGAGGAGGTTTATGGATGTGGTGAGGGAAGACATGCAGGTAGTTGGTGTGACAGAGGCAGATGTAGAGGAGAGGGGGTTGTGGAGACGGATGATCTGCTGTGGCGACCCCTATTGGGAGAAGCTGAAAGAAGAAGAAGAAGAAGATGACAAATAAATATGTATATTTGTTGAGTATTTTTGGTTAAAAGAAACATTTTTATGCAAACCAAAATAAAATAAAAAGCTGACTCATGATATTGCATGAATTCGTTGGTTTTGAAGGCTGTGAAGCAGGAAAACTTTACTCCTCTCAGATGCTTCTTTTTTTTTACTCAATTCTTGATTTTACTTTTTCACCCAGAGCCAAATGATGGCATTTGTGTAACACCACCAATCTGAACAACATCACCTGTGATTCAGTGTTACACAGCTCTTACACAACAGTGAGGGACTTATGTTGGGAACCAGAAGTTGTTTAAGAAAGCATCAATGATCAAATGTCCAGAAAGAGAACCGGGTTTTTCTTTGGAAGTCCTACATTTTTTAAACCGATTTCTTTCTTTTTTTTTAATTCCTACATGTAAACAAGTAAGAAACCTTGGTGCAAGTAAGAAAACGAAGGCCTACAGCGACAAGATGTTCGAGAAAATCTGGTTTTACCAAGTTTATTTAAGGAGAAGGCGGTCTGTCTCATGGACCTGACGGTGCACCTACACACCACAAAGCAGCCTTCTTGTCAATCCGGTATACCTGAGTGTGTTTACACTGAAAACACAACAATGTGACCCTTCTCTTCAGTAAGAGAAAAGAGACTTCACATTTTATATCTACTGTCCAAATCACGTGATTTACATTTAAATAAATGAATTACTGATTCATTAAACAAATATATTATTTGATTTTTGCAGGTTTTAACACTTAAAATTAAGTGTAAGTGAGTTTGCTTCCTGGCCTGTATACTAACTTACTGAATAGTATGTAAGAACAGTAGATCACTTGCGAATTGTTTAGTAAGGAACTGTAGGTAATTAGCCACGCCTCTCACCCCTTAAGCTCATGTTTATGCAAAGTATTAGCCAATCGGAATGCGGTATGATAATTGGAACAGGTGTGTGAAGACTGGAAACCTCAGACGCGTCTTTTAAGAGTTTGTCATTCAGGTGTGCTATTAGAGGAACAAAAGTGGCCGGAAACACCGATTTTATTTTGTGTAGAAACTTTTAAAAAGACAGCAAGCAGGTAATTCTGTGGTATCCGAAGTTTTTATTTGGTCACATGGGTCCCTTTTTTCCCCCTCTTTTTCACAGCACAGGTGTTTATTATCAAACCGACGCGCGAGGACGGGAATGAGCCGCGAGTGAGCGCGCGCACGGCGGTAAAAGAAAATGTCCCGATTGAAAGCGAAAACGCAGACGTGCAGTAGGTGTATAAAGTGATTTCAGGTTGAGGGTTTTAGAAGATTTTAGAGGGTTTGTTTAGGTGGTTAAGGTGATGGAGGCGGACTCGGTGAAATTGGAGTCGAGTGTGTGGCTCGGGAACAAGCGGCACCGCGCGCTGCTCAGCGGATGGCGCTTTAGCTGGACCGAGCTGGACAAGAAGAACCGGGACAAAAACACCAGTAAGTCTCTCACACACGTCTTTTTTTCCCCCACTTGGCACGTCTGTCCAGCTCATTTATTTATTAAAGTGCACGCATTTTGGCACGTGGTCACCAACCTTTTGTTTTACACCTTTCTAACCTAATTACCGCGCGCGCGCACTCGTTGCATTGATTGTGCACGCTTTTTTTTTCACCTTGACGTTGTCACGTGATGCCATTGCGCAATCGGTGTTATGGTTTCAATTTAAAATGACTGGGTACATGCTTCGGTTTCTGAAGAGATTCCACAGTGGATATTATGATCCCTCCCTCTTTCATATTTATGCACCTTTTATGGTATGTGTGTTTGTTTAAAAATGCATGCCAAGTAAAGTTTTTTGTATTGCAACAAATCATTTGTTACATTAAGGACCATATAAATATCATAAATAGCCAGAAACACTCTTTGATTGCTCCAGATCTCCAGGCAACTGATTTGTCCAGCTCTGATATTACTTATGTACTGTGTGTTCAGATTTGCCATTGTATGTTTTTTTCCATTGCATGGAATTCAGGCCATTGGTAATGATCATCTCAACAGGAATGCATAGTAAACATAGAAGTATCATACCGTGCCAAAGTTTAAAATAAGATCCCTTTTGAGATGCATTGAACGATAAGGTGATTGGTGATGTGACATGAATAACATTATGATTATCAAAGATATTTAAACAATTTGGATCATGCATATTAGCTTTACTTACAACCTTCAGAGATACAGTAATGCTGCACTGAGTTATAATAATGATGATTAACTAAATTATATAAGTAAATTAATTGTAGAATTTTTTTTATATGTAATGCAGAACATTTTTAATTATGAAGGTAATTTTAGAAAAAAATAACTTTTTGTAAAGGTTTTGAGTTTATATATAAATGTGTATATTATAATATATGGAGGTGGGGTTTATGGTCTTACACTACCCACAGTGACTTAAAAAAGGTGTGTTGGTATTAATTACACTATCTAGATTTACTCGTTTTGCCTTCGTCCCTAGTTGTAGTCATGTCAGATATGTTGAATATAAAAATTTTGTTCAACAGTGGTTTTTCCTGCTAATCAATACATTTCATTTCAAATGAAACAAATTGGCACAAACTAAATTTCCACAAAGATCACAACTGTTTATTCAAATAAATTATTGGGTTGTGGTGATGCTGACTATAGAGGCCAGAAATCAACCCTTGACTCTGTATCATCTATCAGGTATGCGTTTGTGTCTCAGTTTCAGTGCCCGTCTCCAAAGTGGTTGCAGTAATGGAGGGTCAGGTTGAGATCCATCCCCAGAAGAAAACGAAGGACACTGACCGAGACTTCACACGTAAGATCCAGCTTAGTGACCAGTTCGTCCACTGACCTGCCCTCAAATAGATCACATAACTATTTGTCACTTGTCTTTGCCCTAGTGTTCTATGTGAAGCGCAGTAACACCAGCGGTGGGAAGGGGCCGCTGTGGAGCCTGGGCAGATCCCAGTTCTGTTGCCTCAGCCGTGACCTCAGGGACCAGTGGGTGACACAACTTCGAATCGCACTCAAAACCCACTGTGAGTCGAGCAGCTCAGTACTCAAAAATGTTGTTTATGGCTGATATACAGATTTTAGTAAGAAGCCATGGTTTCATAGTTTGCAATTCGCTTTGCTTCGCTTGCTAGTATTTATCTAGAAATGTGCCCAGATCGCTGTCTTTGTGGCAAAAAGTAATTAGTGACAGTGTAGACTTGAGTTACATAGCATTACCTGGTTTTGGATATTGGTATCAACAGGTGTTTTTACATGCGAGTAATCAAGTACAGTATTGGACTGATACGTGATACCAGTATTGGTAATGTTGCATCTCTAAACTATTGAATAATAAATTAATGAGGAAAGTGCCAAGTTATATATAAATAGGTTCGGCTCCTGTTAATCGCAAATGTGGCAGGACAAATTTAAATGACCATCCCACAATTCCACTCGAGTGTCCCTCTGATAAATGCGTTGGTTTTCCAGGAAGTAATCAGATTTTTGCGATGGCAAAAAAGTGGCACCGTATTTTCAAAGATATATATAAAAAAAAATGTACATGTCATTATGCATGCCAAAGTCACGTGTACACCTCTGTTTTCCGTCCGATCTGTCTCTACCAGGTCCCTCTCGCCCTTGCAGGTTGTTGGTGTTCATTAACCCCTATGGAGGGAAGAAAAAAGCGAAGCAGATCTATCACTCCTCAGTGGCTCCTCTATTTGAGCTGGCTGGCATCAGCTCTCATGTTGTGGGTAAGCCGCATGCAACACCGCTCCAGTGTCTTGGTTGTTATTGAGTCTCACTGACCCGGGGCTCTCGAGTGACACTCTGTGGGTCTTTATCAAGAAGCAGGAAGGAACTATAGCCGAATGAAAAGAGAAAGGGGGAGAAAGCCGGATCAATTATTAAGCCGAGTGAATTACGCTAGAAACCCAGGCTCAACCGACGGGTATTGCTTTCTTGTTTAGTAAAAAGATATCCACGCCAAGTGCAATTGAATCAGAAGTGGCAATGGAGGGAGGGGGTTACTTCACGGTTTTCATCTTCTAAGTCAAGCTTTGAATACCTGCCTATCAAAATCACCTTTTCTTATAGTGACCGAACGAGCCAATCAGGCGAGAGACCACATCCTGAAGAAAGATCTGACTGGGTTCGATGGGTAAGTCACACACCATATCGTACCGTGCCTCGTGAAATTACGCCGTAACAATCATCTATTTTTCCAGGAAAAGCATTTTGAAAACACTGAGCAGGTAACCATGGGGCCCGTGTATATCATTACTCTGCGATTAAACCCTCTTAACGATACCTGTAGTGCGGCATTAACTATAATTTCATGCTTCAGCTGCATGATTTCGTGCTTCATGCTTCAGCAGACATTGTTCATTTTTCTTCCTTTCCGTATAGTGTGATTTGTGTTGGTGGAGATGGAATGTTCAGCGAGCTGTTGCACGGCGTGATCGGACGAACCCAGCAGGAGGCAGGTGTTTCAGAACATGACCAGTCTGTGATGCTGCAGCCATGTGACCTTCACATCGGCATCATTCCGGCAGGTTTGTAATGAACTGTGCCGAAAAGACTGCGGGGGAAAACGAAATGATTCAATGAGAATGTGAAGCTGTGTAATGCTCAAAAATCAACACTTTTCAATAAAATTACCACTTTAAAATGTTAATTCTCTTGTACGAGCGTTAACAATCTCTTTTGTTACACATTTTATCCTTGTATTTTATGTTCTGGAACATCCATGAAATGAACCGGTTGCTTTACAAGCATTGAACAGTCGGAAAACTCACCCAAATGATTACCGAAACCAATTTCTAGACATCAGAGCAAGGTTCCCACAACCTATCCCAATATTCACACATGGATCTAAGTAAATCAAGTGGCATTGGCTTTTGCAACACTACACCTTTCCCATAGAAAACATAAAGCTACAGGCTTAACTCTGACTAAACGTGCTTATACTGGGGGGGGGAACAACAACAACAAAAAACCAAAACAAAAGTAGAACATTTCCCATAAAAGTTGCTGTGTGTGCGGTTATACGAAACCGCATTAGAACGAGTACAGTAATATAAACCGGTGATTTTTCCTCCCTCTATTGTCAGTGCTGCTTTTGTGGAGTGTTAATTCAGTATTACAGTATTAAAAATTGAACTGTAGTGTAGAGTTTTTTTCTTTCATATTTCTTATGCGTCTCTCCACAGGCTCCACAGATTGCGTTTGCTTTGCTACAGTAGGCGTGAATGACCCGGTTACATCAGCGCTGCACATCATTATTGGTAAGAATTTTCACAATGTGCCACTTAAAAAGGTGCTTTTTTTTTTTTATACACATGGACGATGTAACAGTTTTACCAGTTAAAATCTTATGTAATGCCTCTTTTTAAATAAGCCACATTATTTAATCTTTTATTATTTAATTATTATGGGAAAACGTTTATTATACGTCACAGCAGTACAGTATCACTTGTGTATCATGGTGTTTGCACTGTCAATAAAAAAAAAAAGTTTGTTCTGATAAGCAGGAGTGTCCTGATGAACATTAATTTTGTTTTCTATTCCCCTTTCCCAGGAGACTCTCAACCTCTGGACGTGTGTTCTGTCCATCATTGCTCCACACTGGTGCGTTACTCCGTCTCACTGGTGGGCTACGGTTTTTATGGTGACGTGTTGGTTGAAAGTGAGAGGCACCGCTGGATGGGACCGCTCCGATACGATTACTCTGGTACTTTTCTATTGTATGTAGACTTCAGATGTCTGTTTATTGTTGCTTTCTATGTCACTATGTAATTACACTTGTTGAAGCTTGTTTTGTTTTTTGTGTGTGTGTGTCGCTGTAAATATAAATTCTATACACATTTAAACAGTTTGCATGTCTTTATGGAGTGACCTGGTGCACTTTCTCTCCATGAGGCAAACAAACACATTCAGTACCAAAGGACATTTTAATGAAGAAGTAAAAAAAAAAAAAGTTCTTCTGCTCTCACCGTCCCTGTGTGTCCTCTCTGTTTAGGTTTTTTAGTGTACCTGTGCAACAGGAGCTATCAGGGAATAGTGCAGTATCTACCTGCAGACTCCCAGATCACCAGCCCCAGAGACAACAGTCGCTGCCTCTCAGGGTAAAGGCAGGGTTTTGAAGTCAAAATAAATATACAATTAGTCAACTGCCTGCATTTTGTCACACTTTCTGCGAGCTTCAATAAAATAAGTTAGAGGAAGATCTCTGGCCAATCAGAACCAGGAAGTATAATCATTTGCATGTCATTGCTTTGTATTTGGAACTCATATGGAATATATTTTCCATGCATGCAGAATGTTTGGGGTCATAACTTTTAAGGGAACCCTTAAGTGCTGATTAAGAGTTTATATACATCAGCTAAAATCTCTCAAATCACCGTCCCTTTCATGTAAAAGAGGCCAGAATAAAATCTCATAATACACGTGATGTATCCTGTACGAGAGACGTGTACCCATTTAGCGAAAGAACTAAGGAAAAACTTTAAAAAAAAAAAAAAAAAAAGGATTATGCTATGAAGCTGTGGAAACTCTTTTTTTTTTTTTTTTAACTATTGTGTAAGATGGGCCAAGACATGCGCATCCATTAGAGATACTATTAAAATGTACAAAGCACAGGAAGCTAAAAGACCACCTTGTTCTAGTTTATTTCTTATCAGTACACCACTAACAGCCTGAGCACCTTAAAGCTACCTGCAAGCCGTTGCTATTTGTTGGAGCTGTGTCCATGACTCCCAGGTACTCTGGTAATGTGATCCCTGAGGAAACCACTAAAACGGTCAATGAATGAGAGCTACTGGCTGAAGTAAGCCTCAATAAGATTAGACAGGTTTGTGAACAGAAACCGAAATGTACACACATGCTTGGTTGTCATCTTATTTATAATAATTGTCCTGCTTGGCAGAGCATCTATTGCTCAATCTACATATCCTTATTTTTGTGGCAACCTGTTACACCTGTACATCTACCTTTAAAATGTAACTGTGTGTGTGTGTGTGTGTGTGTAGGTGCAGAGTATGTTCAGAGAGCACAGAAAGACTGTTCCCTCGCTCAGAGAGCTGCAGCTCTTTGTACAGCAGGCAACTTAGCCAGTACAGCATTGAGTCCGAGGGTAAGACACGTCATTCAGAAACACTCGCAAGCGTCCAAACTCGATCACAAAATGACAAAGGTGGAAAAAAACTGAACCAAGGTCATGAGATACATACTAAAGTCACCATTTCTTGGGCATCTTTCCACTGCATACTGAAAAACATTGAACTGGGATGTAAATTAAACAAATGGTAGCATATTAGAGCACATTTAAGACAAACCACAGCTTTACAGCCAGCACTGTATACTATACTACAGTCCGAGCTGCTGCAGATGACTAATCAAGATTATTGAACAGTCAATATCATTGTTATAAGGGCTTTTATCTTTAGTCAATGATTTAAACATGAGGAATCCAGATAGAAAGTAAAGATGAAGAGTAAAAACCCACTTTAACTTTGATGAAAAATTTCTTGTTCTGAATTTATGCAGATGAATATGCTCTTTAAAGTTAGTGATCCGGGATATTACGATTATTGTGAGAAGCTAAGTGAATATTCGACTGGTGATCATTTCCAGTCCTTACCTTTGGAGAAAAAGGTCTCTAGATACGATGTTGGTAAAGTCAACTTAAAAGTGGGTTTATTCTGCAACTTCATGCAATTCATGACACATACTGGTTTTCCAAAACATATTTCCTCAGTAGCTGTTTTAATGATGTATCAGAGATAAACAAAATGCTACAAAATCTCCCATAAGTCTGGTTGGGTTCTTGTGTCGGAGTAGGCAATTGCATAAAATTCACATACTGTGTTCCCAGTGGTTGGGGTCGTGGTCATCCTGGAATCATGGGATAAAGATGATCAGTCAGAAGAACTAGAATTTGATTTGTAGTACCTCAAGATACCAGGTGGGCCTGGAAATATGCGAAATGTCCCAGTGACTATAACCTATAGCGTTCATAATGTAATCCAGTTTTATAAAGGTTTACAGTGATTTAAGTGACCTCAAAATTGTAATTCTTGCAAACCCCTTCATATATATACAAATAGTAGCAACCTTCAGTCGGATCCAGTGTTTCGACTTGATTTTGAAGGTACCTGACCCAGGGCTGTGTTCTCATTGTCCTCAGATAACTGGTTAAGTGTTGAGGGCAGGTTCAGGTGCGTGTCCCTTACCTGCATGTCTAGCTCATGCCCACGGAGCCCCAAAGGTCTCTCGCCCTCTGCCCACCTGGCTGATGGGACAGGGGACCTCATCCTAGTAAGGAACACTAACCCCCTAGGCTTCCTCACATACCTGCACAGGCACACCACCACACAGGATCAGGTGAGGATGGCTGCATACATTTCTTAGGTTTTTTTTTTTTTTTTTAAGCTAATTTCTGACTTGTATTTTTGGAATAAGTTTGCTTATGATTTCCTTGTGTAATTCCTAAAGGCTTAAGATGGAACATTCAGGGGACAACAAATAAGTTTATTTTAATATAAAAAAAGGAAATTGTGGATCCTATAAATGATTAGTGGTTTTATCCTGCGCAATCAATTAAGTTTGGTTTTAAAAAATAAAAATACACGCACAATATTATTTAGAAAATGAATCCACCAAGAACATGTGAATAGTAACTGACTCTCCATCTCTGTGGTTTCAGTTTGACCTGCCCTTCGTCGAGGTCCACCGCGTCAAGGCAGTGCGCTTTTCCTTTCTTCCCGGTGAAGAGGATGACGCTGAAGACCAGCCAAACGAAAGCCAAAATAACAGCCCTGGTATCCTGGAGGACCCCGAGACTCTGTGTAACAGCGACATGGAGTCGAACAGCTTCGGTTCCAAGCAACACCTTGCAGGAAACCAAAGGGAACAAGGGATGAAGGAGAAAAGCAGGAACAAGAGTGATTATTTGTGCGGGCTTTGCTCTAGTAAGCGATCTGCTACGTCGGTATGGAACTGTGATGGAGAGATTTTGCCGTACGCTGAAATCTCATGCAGGTAAGTCGTCCGCCAGCCCCTTGAAAAATAACCTATAAAACATACTGGCTTAATGAGACCCTTCCAAAATAATATGCTGTTTTCCTAAAATCTAAACAGTAATTAATTTATTGAGGCATTATAAATATTGAGCTTGATATGCTGCCTATGTCCTGACACATGAAGTTCATCATTTGAGAATTTGGCATGTAAAGCCTTTTACACGTACGGCGTGCGGTAGATGCTGTTATCCAGAGCGACTTAGTCTCAATAATCAATAAATGCATTCTAATTGTTTATAAGGACATGGAGTAACAAGCAGTCTAATCCTCTAGTGGGAGAGAGACGTTAAAGTCTTAGTAGGGCATCTCCTTACACATGGATCTGAGGTCCAAGAACATTAGTAAATATTTCAAACTCCAGTTAAACCGTGGCTGCTTTTCTTTTCCCCACGATTCAGAGTACATGGTCAGCTGGTGCGTTTGTTTGCCCGGGGCGTCGAGGAGGACCCAAGCTCCCGGAAATACGAGGGAAACAGGAACTGCAGAGGGCGATGTTTTTCACATAGCTAATAACCACTAAATGGTAGATCAGAAAATAAAATATATTTAAGTTAAACATTAAAATATTGCAAAAAAAAAAATAAGCAGATGGTTTGCATTTCATGTTTTATTTTTTAAATAGTTAACAAAAAAAAAAAACAACCCACACATTTAGGTATGAAGTGCCTTTAATTTAAGACTGAACTCAAAGCTTGTAGGACGACTGTAGCACATTCCAGTTTGTTGTTAACAGTGTTTTATTCACTTAACACATTCCAGTTTACACCAGACCACTGGTTTATCCTCCGAGCTGAGTAACAACATTCCCCCCTGGCTAGGCCACATACCTGAGAGCGAGAGTCACAACCACCAGGGTTACTTCAGGATTAGGACACGTCTCATTACATTCAAACGTGTCGAACACGTGAAGACTGATTGGAACGTGTCCAGACCGGGCCTGGCTTTGAAGATTGTGATTTAAAGCAGGTTAGGATTTTTTTGTTTTGGCACCTAAATAATAAATTACACTAGCTCCTACCTCGCTAACTCACTGAGTGTGCCACACCCTTATACGTCTGAAAACTAAACTAGCATTCTTGGCTTTGTTGTGTAGAAAGTAAACATGGGGCTCAAAGCCTAAAGGGAAAAAACACGTACACTACAAACTCTGCAGCAAAACTTATAATACTGAATAGGTTGTAAAATACTGAACTTATTGCTTCTTCTTAAAGCCTCACTACCCACACCATTAGCAGAAACACGCTTACGTTCTGCTGCTCCTGTAACTCGACGGAGAGAAACGAAAAGGAAGCATCGGCATTGCTGCGCTTTGGTCAAAGTTTTATCTTTCTCTTTAATCTAAGTGCTCAGAAATGACCAATCACAACCCAAAGACGGTTACCACTAACTGAAGTGGTAAGAAGTGTAACAATGCTGAGAAGGTCGCTGTAAACATGCGCCCCGTCGTACAAAACATTTCGAGGGAGATAAAAGTGAAAAATATCAAGCGCATTCCTTTCATCAAGTTCGATTCCCAGTAGGCGAATCAAGTCTTAATCAGTGCTCAGAGATTGGAGTGTTGTACGGGATGAGGGTTGACCCACTTGTACGTTCCTCCATAGTGGAAGCCCACCCTCTTCATCAGCTCGTCTGCCTCTTTTGGTCCACGGCTAGTGAGGAAACAGGGAATGAGAACGGTGTAAACGAGTAAAACCGGAGTATTCAAGTAATGCGTCTTGACCGACGTCCTACCTTCCGTGTATGTAAGGGATCGGTTTTGTTCTTTCTGCTTCAATCTGGTGGAGGAGAGGGGTGAAGATTCTCCAGGCTTCCCTGAGCTCATCACTGACACACACACACACACACAGACAGACAGAAAGGCATGACTCACAAATCAAATCAACCACTTAGACAGCTGTGACATGAAGGTAACTGACTCACCTGCGCACAAAGTGCATCTGGTTTCCGCTGAAGACATCCAGAATTAGGCGCTCGTAGGCATCAGGGAGCTTCACATCCTGTATATGGGGGATTTTACAATACATGCAGAATTTAAGTCAATCAAGAAACTTTAAATTGTGGAGGCAAAATTCACAGATGTCTTGCAGTTGAACATACCAGATTTCAAGCTTATTGCATTAAAAAAAAAAAAAAAATCCTACTCAAGATTTTTACTGCTATGAATAACCTCAACTACTCTGGGCTCTAAATATCATTACATTTTCAAGCATGGCTGTGAGGGTCTGCTCGTTCAACCAGCGCATCAGCGAGGTCCAGATTCTTTAATCGACAGTATTCATATACATTCTATATAAACAGTGCTTTTAAAGTTTGTCATTTTTGAATCCAGACATGTGATTCTTTGGTGTCCAGATACTTTTGCACATACTTTTGGACATTTGTTTTAAATGGCACATTAGAAATAAATAAATGCCATGGGTAAACCCAGTGTTGATGTAATCGGATAAGAAACCTGATCATTAGGTGAAGTGAAAGTGAGCATGTTTTGCCTTGTATCTGCTACGGTACGTCAGGTCCAGCTCCGTCTCCTCGGGGTTAAAGTACACACCAGGCTTTTTGCTCATCATTTTGGCATAAATCGCTTCGTCAGGCTGCACGCGCATCACCAGCTCGTTCCTCTGGCACTGCGAATTAAAGATGTCACCCGGAACGTCGGTGAACTGCAGCCTCATCTCGGCCTTGCGCTCGTTCAAGGCCTTTCCACAGCGCAGGATAAACGGAACCCCTTTTACGGAAAACAGAACGGTATAAGAGCAGGCGACGATCTCCTCGTGAAGAACAATAAGAATTCAAGTGAAAATTGGCGCACCTTCCCAGCGTTCGTTATGGACGTAAAGTACCGCAGAGGCGAAAGTAGCCGTGTGGGAGCCTTCAGGAACAGTCGAGTCGTCCAGATATCCCAGTTTAGCCTCCCCTTCCCCATCAGGGTTGCCCTCGTACTGCCCCAGCACGACATCACGTAGCGACACCGGCGCGATGCACTTTAGCACCTTCACCTGAAACACACAGACGAGCGCGAGAGTCTGATCACTGTCCGATTAAGAAAAAAACTGGATTGATCGGTGTGTGTGACGATACCTTCTCATCTCTCACGTCATCCGAGTTGGTTGAAGCAGGCTTCTCCATGGCAACCAAGGAGAGCATCTGGAGAAGATGATTTTGCATGACGTCACTGTGAGACGGAAGCAAAAGAAATGTATAAGAAGTCAATCAGATTTCGCAATCCTTAAAAATACACCTTTTTTCTTCTTCTTTTTTTTACCGGATAATACCAAAGTCATCAAAGTATCCTCCTCTCCCATAGGTTCCAAAGGGTTCCTTAAACGTGAGAACAACAGAGGCCACGCTGTCCCTGTTCCAAATCGGGCCGAAAATTCTGTTCCCAAACCTGAAAAGGAAAAAAAATTAGTACAGAAAAAGAGTTAAAATATCAACAAGGCATCCACTGAACATGATTTTACACACACACACACACACACACACCCTTGTGTGTTACAATCAATAGACAAAGGTTTGTGTGCTTTCTTCATTCTTCTGGGAAGATGTTCCACTAGATTTTGGAGTGTGTTTGTGGAGAAGCACAGGGGGGTTAATAGTCAGGTACTGAGGTGAGGAGGCCAAAGGGTTGAGGTCAGAGCTTCATGGAGATTGGGTCTCGTTGTTCAAGTGAAGGGAAAGAAATTTCATGTAATATAATCGTGTGCCTCCAATTTTTTGGTAAAAGTTTAGGACAGAATCACATATGGCTGGAAAAGCCTGGTGTCCCAATACTTTTGTCCACATGATGTATTTCACACTTCTTTATGCATATTAGATTAAGAACATGTTAAATCTAGTTCTTGGATGAACCTGATATTATTTTAACAGTCGAATAGCAGACATCTAACAGCAGGAGGAGGGGCAGGTAACTCACTGGCCTCTACTGTGAGACATTAAATGAAATAAAAGATGAAAAAAAGCTCAGCATTGCTTTCAGCATCATTGCGTTGTATAGTCAGGATGAGGATCTTTCCAAACAAGTCACGCGAGTCACACAAACGCTCGGTCGGGTGCATTCGGGAGCTTGTCTAAACAGTGTGTAACACATCACCTGAGGACCATGAGGTTCTGCACCATCTCCTTTCCCAGGTAGTGGTCTATGCGGTAGATCTGATCCTCGCTGAAGAGGGAAGAGAGGTGTGCCGACAATTCCTCCGAGCTCTGCAGGTCCCGGCCAAAAGGTTTCTCTACAATCAGCCTGCTCCAACCCCTAACACAGAGAATATGAGACAAGGAAAAGACGGGGAAAGAGGTAGGACACAGGCAAAGAAAAGGAACGAGAGAACAAGAGATGAGAACGCAGTAAGTGGAAGATAGGGGGAGACAGAGACAAAGAAGTAAGACTGATAAATAAAGTCTCGATTTCAAAATAAAAAAAATCATCAAACATCCTGAGAAAATCCTCTGAATCGGGTACTGACTTGTTGCTCACGCAGTGCTGGATGTTGGTGGTGACGACGTGGTAGACGGTGGGTGGCAGTGACAAGTAGAAGATATAGTTGGCGCTGGTACCATGGCACAAAGAGTTCAGATGGGACCGCAGCTGTGAGAAACACTCTTCCTCTGTATAGCGTCCAGCCAGGTACGAGTTCCTTTGGAAAAATGCTGAGAGACGCTCGGTATCCGTGTCCTTCACCTGATATAAGGAACACACAACACTCCTATATTGGTAATTAAATCCATAACCCAGCAACTGTCAAACTATTAATTCTGGGTTTTTTTTTTAAGCGTTATGGTTTGAGATCATTAAGGAGAACTCACTGGGGCTCATGGCAGATGTTCCACATAATGTCTAATAATAATCTAAAAACAGAATACGAAAGCCATATGGTATCAACGGTAAAAGTTCGATGTACAATATTTACAAGCTACATTTCCGGGTTTTTTTTTTTTTTTTTTTTTTTACGAATTACTCTTTAAAGTAGAAAATCATTATATATATATATATAAATATATATATAAATATATATATATATATATATATATATATATATATATATATATATATATATATATATATATATATATATAAAAATAAATAAATTCTCTCATCTACACTTTAATAATTACCTCAATAATTCTAGAAATCTGTTCATAAGTATTTAGACTCAGTACTTAGTTAAAGCACCTTTGGCAAAAATTACAGCCTCAAATCTTGTATGTATGAGTTTTGACACCTGGACCCCACTATTCCTCAGAGCAAATCCTCTCAAGCTGGGTCAGGTAGAATGGGGACAGTCAGTAGACACTTTCAGGTCTCTGCAGGGGACATTCCACTCTAGGACTCTAGGACGTTCACAGTGTTGTCTCTAATCCTATAAACTAATAACACTGCTTCACCTCAGTCTGCATCACACAGTTAATGTTTCTGGAAAAACTCTGACCTGCTGAGGAGGCCTGTGTTTAAAGTGGGTGGACTGGAGGCCTGTGCTTTGAAAGCACACGTTCCAGCCAACCAGAATCGAGAATTCACAAGGCCCTTGGTATAAAATGGCTTATTCTACATTTAGAGCTAATACTAACAATTTACGACCTTCACCTTCATATACGGTAACGAGGCGGCGCGGATGTCATCCACCGTCAGGTTGGAACGAGCAAACCCGACAAAGTAGGTCTCCTCTGGTAGGAGTCCATCCTTAAAAAGCCACCTTAAAAAGAAGAAGGAAAAAAAAAAATGCAGGATTAGACAGATAACTGAAAACACACACACACACACACACACACAGTGTTTAGACACTCACCAAAGTGTTGGGTAGATCTTCTTCTTGGCAAGATCCCCCTTAAATTGAAAAAAACAAAAATGTAAAAACGGATTTGACTTTTTTTTGGCTTGTAATTTCTACTTGAATAAAAGGAGGGACACTCTGAGGAGAACCAAATCTGGTGACATGTGGCTTACAGCAGGCTATAAAGTATTAAACGTAAAGGGACCAGTGTCCCTCACAGAACCTGCTTTACAACATGTAAGACTGGCTCTCTATTCCCTCTGAGGCACACATACACACCCTTTTAAATGAGGAAGTACAGTTTCGGTGTTTAGTTTATAGGTTTATCTACAGAGATAATCATGAGGTAAGTATGCAAATAGCATAAAAAAAACAATGTACATAATTTCGTCTGCTCTGGCAAATTTAAAGCAGTAGTACAGGTTTAAAAGTTGTGTGTCAATATTCTGTGTGAGCACCATTGATATAGAACACTGCCTTAATCCACCTGATCATGGAATTCACCTGAGCTGCACAGGTTCCTGGGATCCTCTTCCACTTCAACATAGTGACATCACTGAGCTGCTGGATGTTAGACACATGGTGCTTCCCCACCTTCTGCTCTAGGATTCCCCACATGTGCTCAATAGGGTTCAGGTCTGGAGACATACTTAGCCACTTCATCACCTTTAGCTTCCTCAGCAGGGCGGTTGTCATCTTGGCAGAGTGTTTGGGGTCGTATTATGTTGTAAAACTTCCGTTCGGCCCGGTTTCTGACGGGAGGGCGTCATGTTCTGCTTCAGAACATGTTGGAATCCATGTTTCCCTAAATGAAACTTAGCTCCACATGAATGAACCAGCAGCACTCCTGCAGCCTCAGACCATGATGCTGCCACCACCATGCTTCACTGAAGGGGAAGACAGTTTTATTGGTACTCCTTATCAAGAAAGGTGTCGCCCCACATGCTGGACGCCATCTGAGCCAATCATCTCATCAAACAACAGGACATGGTTCCAGCAATTCATGCTCCTGGACAGGATGTCTTCAGCAAACTGTTTGCAGGCTTTCTTGTGAGCCAGCTTCAGAAAAGGCTTCCTTCTGGGACGACAACCATAAAAACAGAACCTCTAAAGCAATGCTGCAGCCCTCGTGCATCTCTTTTTGTAGCAGCTTCTGCAAAACTGCACCTGACGCACAGCACAAGGACTCAACTTCTTTGATGGACCCTTGCAAAGCCTGTTCAGAGTGGAACCCTTCTTGGATGACCTTCTGTATGACCCTGGCTGATGGACTGTAGCTCAGTTGTTCAGTATGAGGGAATTGTACTCAAAGTAAATTTTATCTGCTCTATTACAAGATACACACATTTGTATGGCCCTGCCAAGCAGACAAAAGGACATGTGACCTTGTATGATTACATGATGTACAGCTGCTATCACTCAGGGTCGACTCACTTTTGTTTTGACACTCATTTCGTTGCTGCTCATCTATCTGTCTATCTAGTGTTGCATTAGAGCTACAGGAAGATCTGCAGAGCTTCAGGGATCAGGGCTGGAAGTAAAGCCTGAGCATTTCACTTACCGATGCTCCCATGATCACGAACACATGAGTAACTTGTCGGAAGTCGTGCTCATCATAGAGCTCCTTCCGAATTTCTCCAAACACCTGGGACTGAGATCGCGCTAACAAACTCATCCTTTAGAAGCACGAGCGCGACTGCACACGCGGAATGAAAGCGAAACAAACACACACCCGCGCGAGCGGATCTACACCACACACACACACACACACCCACTCAAAACAATATTTATGGTATTAAACGTGCAACAAAAAAGGCGCTCGTGCCACCGTGTAGGTATGAAGATAACGCTGGTGGAGATAATCCGCGATACGCTCGCGCTTTCAGGGCCCGTGCATGAGATTAGTGCACCGCAGCAAACCGCGGATTTCATACAGCGAACGATTTCTCCGTTTCTGTATTCAATAAAAACAGCGTGAAGGAAAGCTGATTTTCTGGCAGCGTGCGCGAGCAGAGGCGTCACGCCGCACGAGGAGTATTCCGTGTAAAGCTATAACGGATTTCCGGCCAATCGGATTTGTCGGGTCGTGGAATTCTGACCAATAGGATCCGTCGGAGCGGAGACCAACTCGGGTGACGTCATGGGAAGCTACAAAAGCATTTTAACAACTGAAATGGGAAATCAGACACAAAACCAAAAAAAAACTAAATTAAACAAATAACAAAATAAAAGTGAAATAAATAATATAAAAAGTAAAATACAATGACTAGACAAAAGTCATCTATTTAAAATTGTTTTTTTCATGAATGGAAATTAAAACCACAAAATCTTAATTGAATAAAATCACCCCATTTTTCATTCAAATCACTGACCCCAGATGAAGTATAACCAGTGTGACCGATTTTTTTTTTTTTTCGTTACTCATTAAACATTATTACATGTCCTCCACATCACTACCACTCCCAGACACTCCCTCATATATTCATGCAGGTTATTTACGCAACAGTGCAGATATAAAGAAGAAACCCGACCTGACCGATCCTGACTGCTTGGCATTTATTAACCAATTATACATTTATATAAATCCCCAAAGCGCGAAAAAGATACGAGCACACAATCATGGAGGAATAAAAATTTCCCAAGAAATCTTTAATCACAACAAGAACATAAAGGATCTATTTCATGTCTTCACTTTATGGACATTAACCTGGTTGACGATCCGGATCGTTAATAAAATGGCTGAGGAGAGAGACATGTTCATGGTTTCTGTCTGAACTGAAATAAAAATAAAGCATTTTTTTTGGTGAACACCCTACTTGAGTTTGGCTTGTTCGGCAGAAGAACGGAATGATTTTTTTTGGACAAAAATAATACACGCCGTGTCCGATTGGCAAAACAAACACCCGTTTTCCACGGTCTTCAAATAAAATTGGAAAAAAAATTAAAATACTTATTAGACACTTTTTAAAAACATAAATAAAATGGTTAAAAGAAACAGTTTGAAGGCACACGTTTGGTGAGAGTGTAAACAATACTGACGCCAGGGAACGGTCCTTCCATTTGGATTTCAGAGTCTCAGAACCTTCAATGGTTTTTTTGTTTTTTTAAAGTTTGGTCCATTACATGGACATAAATGACCCACATGCTGTCAGTTCACTCAGATGGACCAGAAGTGAGTTCCAGTAGGATTAAAGCACAGGTTACAGCTGTCCTTCAGGCTGGAACTTCATCTCGACAGAGACGGAGATCAGCTGAATATCCAATGTTGATGCTGGTCTCCCGAGTCGCACGGACTCATGACTATCTGGTTGTCCTTCAAGTGTAGGCACTTACCCGAGGAAGGGTTTTTTATTAACTGCTTCTACAAAACAGCAAAAGAAAGAAGTCGATTAGCAGGAGTACTACGTGTTCTGTCTGTGGAATGAGATTTATTTTCATGGTGTTTAAGGTGAAGGGACACCAAGAAATATAATCAATAATGTAAATCATTATCATTCATATATTTGATATACTGTATACACTGTGACTTTTTCACTCAAAACTGTTACTTCAATCGATTGGATGCTCTTGTTAAATGCATTCAATTTTCCATTTACTTGAACTGTTAAACCTAAAACCTGGCTGGACACATGGGCTGGAGTGGAAGATCTCCTGCTATAGAGCTCTAACATCAACCTACTGAAGACCATTGGGATGAATCAGAACAGCAGCCCAGGCCTCCTCACCTCACCTACAGTACTTTACCAACACACTTGTAGCTGAATCGGCACAAATCTCTACAAGCGCCCTCTAAAATCTAGTGGAACATCTTCCCAGAAAAGTGGAGGTCATTAGAACAGCAAATCGGGCCGAAATGTAGAATGTAAAGTTCCTAAAAAGTGTTATGGTCAGGTGTCTTGTTAGCAGTAAACGGCGTGTTGAATATAGAAAATACACCTTGCTCATTTTTCATAATCATTTTCAGTCGACGTGATCCTGCACCTCTCCGAATCCACCAAAACTCACAAAACGAGTTGAACTGAAATAGTGAGTGAACAATACCTCACTCAAGATCCACTCCTGCTCGGGGGCGACGTTAGTACCGCGCCCCTTCAGGTGGCACAACTCGATCTTCACTTGCTCTGGGTAGGAGGTAGCATGCAGACACAGCTGTTTGCCCATGTTGTGCCTCAGCTCCTTGTGTGTTGAGTATTCAAAGTACTAAAGAAAAAAATATTAAGTCATTCTAAGAATTAACCCAGGCGTTTAAATTCGGAGAAACTGACTATTTTACCAACAGTAGAGATGCAGGTCATACCTGGTTTCCTCCCATGTTGTGGCACACATACATAATAACTGCTTTTCCTCCATTATTATTCTCCCCCACGTCCAGGCAGCTCTGAGACCCCACGTTTTTAAGCTACATGGTGATAAAAAGAGTACAGGATCAACTCATCTACATGATGAAATAAAATCTTTAATTTGTTTTGCTGACATAAAAGGAAGACTTACTGCTCCAAAGTGAACAGGGTTAAGATCAGGAATAAACACTTCTGGGTAGACGTTGTTCAAATACCAGGTAAAGTTCTTGCAGCGCAAGTTTTCTCTGAGTTTCAGCCTGTCTGTGAGGTCGCCGTAGCTCATCTGCAGGACCCAAAAACAACATTGTGTTGGTCTATTTCTAGTACAAGAGTATACAATCAGAGGAACATGACTACAAAGACATTCAATTAAAGACAGCATCAATCAACAAGTGGTCCTACAACAGGAGGCATAAACACCAGGCACTTTAAAAACTATTTGCTAACAAGTTCATACAATTTAATCCGTCAATACCTGCTGGTTAATATATATATATTCAAAATAATCATTTGCACCAACACACTATTTACAGTACTGGACTCTGGACTCAACATGATCATTAAACTGGGTGATCCTGGACTTGACTTGGATCCTTAATCTAAAGAATCTGTGCCCGACTTGGACACCAAACCTTGGGACTCTGGACTCAACTAGTATATTAAGGCTAGAGACCTGGAACTTGACTTGGACCCTAAACTAGAAACCCTTAACTTGACTTGAACTCGAAAGCTAGAGATTTTTGTGCTCAACTTGGACCCTAAACTAGAAACCCTGAACTTGTCTTGAACTCGAAAGCTAGACACTCTGCACCTAAATTCAACCTCAAACCTTGAGAATCTGGACTCAACTTGGACCCTAAACTAGAGACCCTGGACTTAATTTAGACCCTAAAGCTAGAGACTCTGTGCCCAACTTGGACTCTGAAGCTCTAGACCCTGGACTTGACTTGGACCCTAAATCTTGAGACTCTGTGCCTGACTTACACCCCAAACCTTGGGATTCTGGACTCAATTTAGACCCCGAAACTATAGATCCTAGACTTGACTTGCAAATATTTTGCCAGTGAAAAAATGGCTAATGATTTTTTCCAATTTGCAGGTAAAAGTCCATTGAAAGTCTGGTGTTAATAAAATAAGCAGCGGCTCACAAATCAAAGTCTTGCAAATTCACAAGTCAAAGTTAATTTGTTCATTTGTGCAGACAAAATCTGCACAAGGCAAAAGCAACTAATAAAGCAGCAAATCCCTTTCTTTTATGTGCTGTTTAGCTTCACTGAATTGACCTTTCTGCTCAGTGACTTATTTGTGAAGTCACAGTTTCAAACGTGTGCAGTCACAGCGATAGTGGACAATAAAAAAAGCTGGTACTTGGCCAAGCCTGGAAAAGACAAATCAGTCCTGAGATACAGCTGCAACCATTCAAGATGATTCATAGCAAAAAATTGGGATTATTCCAAATGCTCGATACAATACTACTAGTCCTTACATACAAATTTTACATAATTGATTTTTTCCTAAAGTGTGGCAAATTTGACTTAAAAGAACCTCATCGCAGAGTCACACAATTTTTACCTCTCTGGCAATCTTGGCTGCTTGCTGGTTGCGGCGATAATAAATTTGCTTATAATCATCCATCCACACCTCGGCCAAGCGGACCTGGTTCCGCACAATGACTTCGGTTCCTTTGGGGAAAGTGTGCGGACTTTTCGTGCGGAACACGTGACCGACCACAGAGCACGGGATGATCTCCAGCTGGCCTCCACATTGCCACACCTGAGTGTTAGTTTCAAGTTAGCAACATGAAATAAAATAAGAGAACCTGTGTGTGTGTGTGTGTGTAGTATAAACAAGAGATTTTAACAAACCCTGAAGGACATCTCTACGTTCTCGCCACCCCAGATCTCCATTTTGTCGTCATAGGTACCGATTTCTTTAAAGTAGGCTTTGGAAATGGAGAACAAACCTCCGGCAAAGGTCGGCGTTCTAAAAGACAGAGAAGACATACATGTAAATAAGGTGAAATCCAAAATCTACCCAACAATGGGGAACCCCCTCCCTCCAAAAAAAAAGACAAACCTCCCTTGATTTTGTTGTCAGGGCTGTGTAAAGACTGAATCAAAATTTATAATTCATGAATTAATAATATATAAATATGCATATTATGGACATTATTATTACATCATAATGTCTATAAATCTCTATAATATATTAACCTCCATGGAGGTTTGACTCAGCAAATCAGACATCATCATAAACATAATCTAATTTGGCAAACCCTAATTTTTAGTTTGGGCTCATTGTAAAAAAAAAAACCACTCGGAATAAAGACAACATTTTCCCCCACACGGGTTCATCTGCAAATTCCCCCGAAATGCAGGAGCCACCAGCTGATCAGCAGGAGTTTCTCTAAGACAATGGCAGCATATGCATCTTTTTTTAACTGCTGAACTTGCAGAATCAAAAAGCAAAGTAAGTATCTCCAGACCTCCAGACCTAGAGACAAGTGTTATCTTGGTACATGACTGTGTTTGTGCTCAGTCAGCTGAATTTCTAAGCAGATAAAAGTGTGTTTAAAAATAAATGTTTAAAAATATATATATTTTGTTATTATACTAACTTTACTGTATAATAGTAATGTAGTATATTGTAGTATAATAATTAATTATTATTATTATTATTATTATTATTATTAATACTACACCCTGAGGTCCCTCATAACTCAAACAATATTGAAGTAAAGTACTCAATCAATAACAATAAATGTTAAAAGATATGCATGTCTCAGCGAATGGGTAAAAATCTATTCAGAAATAGAAATAATTGGACTTCATCCACAGAAAGGACACTTAAAGACAGTTACATCCTATGGTAATAATTCAACACTTATACCCTTCAAATCTGTATACATTTAATTACATCTTTAAGAGGTGACTGTGATACAATTAGGATTGTATCACTATCCATCTGTCTGTCTGTCTGTCTGTCTGTCTGTCTGTCTGTCTGTCTGTCTGTCTGTCTGTCTACATTGTAATTGTATCAGGTAATCCAACAGATTAACAAAACACTCTTCAAATATGTGCACTCATAACTGATTTTTTTTTCCTCAGGTATTTATATTTCAGAGTTTACTTAACATGCATAATCCTTTATACCGTTTATTTTAACACTACCTGCCTCTTTAAAAAACAAAAATCGTATATGGAATATAAATTCTTTCTAAACAAAGATCCAGCACACACCATGTCCTCGTACGGCTAGAAGACAAACCTCTGAGCTACTGTTAAACATTAACCTACAGCTGCACACGTTCACTGAGTGCTATATTACATTTCTGAATGTTAACATACGTCTGTTTCACGTCATTTGAAATCGAGTGCGGCGGTAAAACGCGGCCTTGACCAATAAAGTCGCTATGCCGTCGTAAAGGCTTCTGCAAACCTGTAGACAAAGCAACCTTATCTCAATCGCAAAATGAGCTACAAAATGTGTGTGGGGAAAGGCAAAACACATGGGGGAGGAGGAGGGGGGTGTTGTGGCAGAGACATGGTCACAAACATATACACAAAGGGAGACAGGGGCCGGATGACAAAAAAGGAGAATGTTAGGGGAAGAGACAAAGAGACAATAAGCAACAAAGACAGCGACAGACACAAAGTGAGACAGAGAGATAGAGATGGAGATAGAGTGACTAAGTGAGAACAAGAGTAAAAAAAAAAAAAAAGAAAGCTTAACATGGATTAATGCAATAAGACGGCGTTTTTTTTTTTTTTTTTTTTTTTTAAAGACCAAACTCGGTAAACACATTAATAATAAATCAGATCTTGTACAGACAACAGTTGAGTTTGGTCTTTTTTTAAAAACGCCGTCTTGCCCCGTTAAGCTTTTCTATGGGAGAGAAAAATTATTTAATTACGCCTTAAGCATTCGTACTCTGGACTCGTGCACTTGTCTGCTTAATTATTGATGTGTTTACTGAGAGTGGTCTTATAAAAACATGGAATTATCGCATTAAGCCACGTTCAGCATTTTAGAATGTCCCAAACAGAGAAAAAGACAAATGCAGTGGGACAAAAACAACAAGACGAGAGCAAGAAAGGGACCATAAGAGTGCAGGTGATCGAGAGAGATTTACTTGACAGGGTAGGTCTCATCTTTGCGCTTCGCCTGCTCGTAATGAGGGATGCCCTCCCAGCCGAAGGTCAGGCTCCAGTCGAAGTTCCCGCGGTTGTGAGCGCGTGCGCTGGCGACGGGCTTCAGAAACTTAAAGTTGTTCAAGTCGATGGTGGTGATTTCCGGGCTCACGACGGCTGTGGGCTCCTCCACAATTCGAGCGAGCAGTGGCTCAAGCCAGCCATGGAAACATTCGCCTGGAGAAAAAAAGAAAACAATGCACACACCCCCCAAAAAAAAAAAACCCTCTCATTAACTTAATTGCACTTGAATACAGAGTATGACAATGAATATAACCACTGGCTCTACGAGTTCTTCTTGCTTGTGCAGGTTATTTTATTACTTAATTTTTTTAACGTCTTGAAGGACTCGGGTCATTTATAAAGCGTGGGTGACAGAAAGGCGAGAACGTCGGTCCTGTGCTAAACACACGTCATGAAAAGAACTGCATGTGAACGAGACCGAAGCGAAAAATTTTTAAATCAAACTTTTATAAATATATTGGGAAAAGCAGAAGTTATCAGGAACAAAATGAAGACCGGTGAGTGTGTAATTAGGGGTAAACATTATGTACCAAATGTGTGAACCTACAGTGAGCATCGAGGAAGGTGAGGATCTCGCCCTGAGCATGACTGGCTCCCAGCAGTCGGGCCGTGATGAGCCCCTTCCTCTCGGCCTGACGCACTACTTTAACCACCTTCAGAATCTTTATGTACTCCTCCAGCTGAGCGTGCAGGTGACCTGTAAGTCCAGGGACATGAAAATCGTAGTGATCATACAAATGGTGATCTTCTATCTCACATTAATCCTATCAAAATGATTTAAGTTGTCATAATAAATAAATAAATAAATAAAAATAATACTGAAGTGAATGGTGAGCAGGAAAAAGTAAAGCATGGTGGTGGTAGTGCACAACAACTGGATTTGTTTTTTATATTGGTCAATATAATCATCTATGATGGATATCACTGGTGTTTAATCCTATCTGGAAAGTGCTGGTGTGGGTCCCCATGCAGGTTTTCATTCCAGTTAAGCAGAAGCCACACCGAATCTATTAAACTACAAGATGAACTGGTGACCAGAAAAAAGTAAAGCATGGTGGTGGTAGTGTGCAAAAAACTGGATTAGTTTTTTTTATGTTGGACAATAGATCAGCTATGACAGATTTGTTCGGTCCTATTACTTGAGACTAACCAGCATGGATATAAGCGATGTCATTAAATTCCAGTTCAGCAGAAGCCACACCTGAATCCGTTGAACTACAAGATGAACCGATTATACGGGTGGAATTAGGTGTGACTCCTCATGTAACCACGAGGTGACTGCATTTAACTTCGTACTGCATTTTGTCTCATCGGTGGTTCCTCATACGCTATATGCCTGAAAAACCATATGGGGCTCTTTGCCAAACTGTTGCACAAAGTTTAAAGCACACAGTTGTCTAGAAGCTCTTTGTGTGCTGTAGAAGTACAAATTTCGATTCTCTGCAACCAAATGGAAATGGAACTAGTGTGTCATGCGCAGAGTCTTGACCCCAAACCTAATAAACACCTTTGAAATGGACTGGAATGCTGACTGCACCCTAGGTCTCCTCACCTTACATCATACACGATCTTACTGATGCCCTTGTGGCTGAATGAGCACGAATCTCCACAAGCACTCTCCAACATCTAGTGGAACATCTTCCCAGAACAGTGGCGGTTATTGTTACAGCAAATCTGAACTAAATGGATACATAAGCACAAGTTGTGATGGTGGGTTTGTCCTCAAACGATTGGCTGTATAGTGTAGATAATGTTCAGGCCTGTGATATACCTAGACATTTTGTATAGGCAGTTTTAGCCTGTGGAAACTTATGTGCCGAGGTGGTAAAAGTCCCCAGTTTCATCGAAACCGAAATACTATAGAAAGTTGTCCAAATAAATCCGCTGACGTTTGAGTTTGAACCTGTATTTCCACTGATACTTTTTACCGCTCATATCAGAAAATCTAATTTACTTAACGGGTAAAAACTGATGCACACTGGGAAATTAGCGCCTCTGTGAAAATATTTCGCTAACACTTAGGTACGCTATATGGACAAAAGTTTGTGGACACCCGACCATAATATCCGATAATATCTACATTTCACATTTAGTCCCAGTTTGCTGTTATAATTCCCTCCACTCTTCTGGGAAGATGTTTAACTAGATTTGTTAAGGGTACTTGTGGGGATTTGTGGGGATTCATTCTGCCACAAATGTGTTAGTAAAGTCAGGTACTGATCTAGGTGAGGTGAAGAAGCCTGGGGGGGGTGCAGTCAGCGTTCCAATTCGTTCCAAAGTGTTCAATAGGGTTGAGGACAGAGATCTATAAAAGGAGATCCTCCACTCCAAATTATTTAAAGCTTATCTTTGTGCACGGGGGTATTGTCATGCTGGAACAGGTTTGGGTGTCTTAGTTCAAGTAAAGAAAAAAATTTTATGCTTCCACATCTGAAAGCATCCTATACAATTGTGTGGTAACAGTATTAAAAAAATAAACATATGGAAAAGTCTGAAACAGTCAAGTGTCCCAATACTTTTGTCCATATGGTGTAGTTTTTGAAAAATACCCTCCATTTAAATGTGGTGCAAACACCAAACTTTGCATGACTCAGTTGTCTACAGGCAAGTAAGTCTTTTTTTCCATCCTTCAAGTTCCCTTTTTACAAAAAAAAAAAAAAAAAAAAAAAAAAAAAAAATCCTTCCTAAAAAATTTACCCACAACTTATATTTGAAGACATACACCAGAAGCTTTAATGACTGATCCTCTTTTCCTCATGGTTCATGCACTGTGTCTGCATGGGAACGGAGACATGTTGTACAAATACGGTTACAGGATGATTGGCCTCGTCACGGTGGTCTTGTTTGCACTTAGGGCAGAGCTACGCCAATAAAGCGGAGTGCAGGGCCAAGATCCTGGGCTTAATCCTGTGCTGGAGTGTTATCGCACGCTCTCGGCAAACGCCGCACCCACCTGCCGTGCTTGCGTCATCTACCAGGATGATTTCCTTCAGCAGGGAGGCCGGGGCGGTGTGCAGCACGCTGTAGACGGTGCGCAGCAGTGTAGACCACGCCTCGTTGTGGAACACGATGATCACGCTGGTCGTGGGGAGAGGGGGACATCGGCGGAATTTGCGCTCCACGCACCTGAAGGATGGACGTCGTTAAGGGCACCATCATAAAAGGGGTTTCATTTAGAAAGACGCTAATAAGGGAAGAAAACAATCGGGGACGTGCGGTTGTAGGAAAAGGACCAGCTATGGGGTATTTTTACGCTTTCAAAAGTTGTCATTTAATGCTGTGGAATATCTGCAAATACGAAGAAATTTTTTGCTTACGTTGTCTGTGAAGCAAATTTGTTTGCTGCTCGTTTTACGCATTTCTTGTCACGTTTTGCTGCAAAAGAACGTCCATGAAACAAATTTCCTAGATCACTTATCATCAAGTTATAGCAGATATATGCGATAGCGTGAACACCAACTTCTCGTTTCTTTTTTCTATGCTAAATCTAACCAGAAGCAAAAAAAAAAAAACGAAAAAAGACTTGTGGCGTCACTAAGAAGCCACAAAGTGTGAACTGCACGATACGGATGACTTTCCTCTGATGCGGAAACTCGCCGATTGTTACTAATCGCTGGAGACTCGTTCCGTAGAACAAGAGATTTTTAGATTTTCCTGTTATAGAATGTTTTAATGAATAAAGCTAATTAATCGTGGCGTTAAAACAGTTGCTTCTCTTATTAGCGTTTTTTTTTTGTCTCACTCTCGGAATTGAAAGCAGGAATAGCAGCTCTTTAAGTGAGAAAACAGAACATTATCAACAATGAGTGTTTGCCTAACAATCATAAATGTTTAGCACTTGTGTCAACACAATACTGCTCAGCTATGAGAAAGTATGTCAATATATCAGGGAAAGCGAATATTTGCACTTGATCACATGTAGAAAAGAACAAATACCCAGTAAATGTTTAATGAATCGTGGAATTAAAAAATAAATCCTATACAAAAATGTTCTTACTCTGGGGGCCGGGTGTCCTCCCCAAGGCTGCGGTGCAGGGAGATCCGATCACTTGCGAACTGATTAAAGCAGTGCCTAGTCATGCCCTCTTCCTTCTCCTTCACTTCATCTGGAGTCAGATTGTTCTCCTGGAACGCGTTCCCTTCAGCGCCCTGGCTCTGCGGATCCTCCGGCGGCCGCTCAAACAACGGTTTCAGCTCGTCCTGGGTGTAGAAGCCTGAGGGGCAAACTTTTTCCATGCTCCCTTCTAAAGGCGTCTGTGAAGAGTCTGGTTGACCTGGTATCTGGAAAGCCATTTTGTTGACTGCGTCGCGAACCATTTCGATCATTCGCTCCTTCCGGTTGGATAAATCCTGGAGCCAGGGTTCCTGAATGCCACTACCAACGTCCCTCTGGATAACCACAAGGGCCAGCATGAACAGCACCCCCCCCAGCACGGCCAATTTCAACGGCGAGACGCGACGTTTTAGGCGCATCCTAACGGCTGGAATACAGGAGGCACAAGGAAAACCTAGAGGTTATTCCATGGAAACAGTATCAATATAACTGCTGTGTTTTCCTTATGTTAATCGCAGGAGCACGTTCAGCCAATCTTATTATCTGATGAGGTGGATAAAGTGAACTGCACCAACCACGTGATCTGAACACACACTTTTCTTCCACACACCCACACACCAGATCCAACAGTGCCATGCTCTTATTTTCAGCTCTCCATTGTACTATTGTGGCAAGCGACAACAAATCAGACCCCAAACACAGAACAAGGACAAGAAGTGTCGGGTTATAAAACTTAAAGCCCAGTTTTCTGAATAGTTTAACACTGGCTGATGCCCTACTGTATGGAAAATATGCAAATAATACAGGAAGGAATTACATTTCCTATTGTTCTGTTAGGAGCAACAGTTTTCTCTCACACACATACATACACACACAAAATGGATATGAAGTAAACAAATGAATGCTGGGTCCTTTTGACATTTGTATGAGAAGAGAAGACGTGTTATGAGTGAACATTTATTCAGATGATTGGACCAAATTGTTGATAAAGGGTTTTGTTAAAAAGACAAATTAGGGGAATTTGTGTGTATATATATTTACTAGGGGTGTAACGGTACAAAACAAATGCACAGTTCGGTTATGGTACGATTAGGGGGAAGAAATGCAAAACAAAAAATCGCTTGTCATTTTTTATTAACTCCGTTTATTAATACTACCGTTTGTGATCATCTAAAGTTTAAATTTTTTTAAAACAAAATACAAAAAAAATTCCTGCTTGGTTAAATAATATATAAAGTAATATTTTCTAAAAAATTAAATATAAACCGAATTAATGCAATACTCTTTTTTTTTTTTTTTTTTTTTTACATTGGCACAAATTAAATTGATTAAATACAAAGAATAAATGGAAAAATGTAATTAAATTGTTTACATTTTTTAGCCCTGATTTGGTTAATACGGATGTGCATGTAACTGTGCGTTTGTGTTTTATCTTTAATTTTCTAACGATTTGATCTACTTAACTGTTCTACTTGTTTCATCATCCTTTAACAAATGTCTTCATTTCTTCCATCCTTCGTTCACTCACTCAATCGATATGTGGAATTGTCAGAATTTTCTCCTTTTAAGAGAAATCCAGGACCCCCCATAAGGCATTAGGGACACCCCATGACAAGTAAAGAATAGACTTAGGGGGGGGTCCCAAAGATTATTTTAGTAAACTATATATGAATTACACAACAAATGGGGACCCCCCCATAAGACTTGACTCAATTCGAGCACTGCACCTAGAAATTTCGGTACGAATACGTGTACATTTACACCCCTTTATTTATATTATAATTATATAATATAAATTAGTATAATAATAATTGATTATATATTATTACAATTATTACATTTATTTTTTACTTTTATTTTCTTTAGCAAAGACTTCATTTTTTTTAATTTTCCAGTAAAAATTGTTTGACACAAAATGCTCCTAAATGTTTATTTTTTTATTAATTTTTTTGTATATATTTTTTTCTAATCAAAAAATCCTTCAATAACCTCCAAAGCTGTCATTTATACACTACAAACAAGAGACGTCTCACTGGAAACACTTTAGTCAGTCGTCTGGCTAAATGTTCACCCAGAACACGTCCTTCAAATGCCAAAAAAAAAAAAAAAAAAAAAAAAAAAAAGTGTTCCAGGGATCAACTGTGGATTTCCACATTTTCATTTGTACATCTCGGTTTCCATCAAGGTGCTTTCTGTTAAGTGAACTTTCTATGGCCTGAATGTGGAGGACTGATGTTCCAGCTTCCACCTTGCATCCAGTGTTCCTGAAACAAGCTCAATATTCCTGGCGACCCTGACCGGGATCAAACATCTCCTTAAGATGTTAAGATGAATAAATGGATCCTGGTTATAAAAAATTCATGACTTATAGAAACATTCGGTGCGAATACAAGAATACACGCTGGACACCAAGGGTATACACCTATCGAAACATTAATTACAATAAGGTGAATATACACAGCATCTCTTTCACCGGTTTGAGGTTTGATGTTTTTTGGGATTTACGCACTCGTGCGTCAGGTTATCCTTCATTTCTGAGAACGTCAACAATCTGCCTACCTGTCTTACCTGTTCTGCAATTGTGCCTACGCAAATACAATTACAAATTCCTTTCTTTCTTCACTAATAACTAAAGGAGCGTCAGTCAGACGTGTCATTGAACTAGGAGGATTCATTCTTTGTGAAAGTTGCATAACCAACTCACCAAAACAGGTTCGCCTGGCCATTTTTTCACCTTTTTAATCACAATGTCTACAAAGAAAGTCTCAAGTTTAGAGACCCAGATTCTCCAAGTGTCCTCTTTTCACCAGTTCATTGAAATCATGAATATTATATTATTATAGAAGGTGTAACCTAAATGTTTTTTTTTGTTTGTTTGTTTGTTTGTTTGTTTAAACTCACAAACACATAGTCCAACTTCCTCATGAACGGTGTTAACGTCGAACAGGAAATCCGACTCTTGAAATACAGAAGAAATAAACCTTCATGTCCTCCCTTTCTTTTCTGTCTTTTTAACCTGGTGTAACTGATACCCTGATTAATGTTGCATTCAACATCCCGAACCACAACAGGTCCTTCAAGGAAGTGCAATGAACTTCATTTTTCTACCTTTTTTTTTATATTGATATTTAGATAGAAATCAAATCAGATCCTACCAAGAAGTGTTTGGAGTGAAGTCGAGGAGGAAACCGGGATGAAATTTTCCTAAAAGGACATGCAGATATGAAAACACATGTCAGCAGTTGAGCAGATCTTCAGAGCTTAGAAGACTTACCTGGAGGAAGCGTCGCTCAGCGCGCGTGACCGATGAACTCGTTATTTCCCGTGAGCGCGCGTGGAGGAGTGTGCGTGCGTGTGCGTGTGGGTGTGTGTGGGTGTGTGTGTCTGTATAGATAGCAATGATGTCGTAAAGTCTGCCTCATTGGCTGCCGGATGAAACGAGCAGCTAAACACATCGTCCTCCCGGTTTCCCTTTTGAACGCAACAGGTGCCGCGCGGTCCTGTATTTCAAGCGGCGGTCCGCGCGGTCCTAACGCCGCCCGATTACAGGCGCGGCGCGTCAAGGAATGGTATATGGCGCGCGAAGGCGATCGTCAGAAAGGCGGTGCTAAACGTTGTGAAACACTTTCCTACGTCAAGGTGCATTGAAAAAAATACATACATAATACAAAAAAAAAAAAAAACACTTAAAACGCACGAATACTTGTGCAAATTTCACCAACGACTTCTAATTAAAGTTCTGAATTGGGCCGCAATAGGATTACAAGCATTACCTGAGTAGGTATGAATAATGCACAGAGGAGCGATTAAGTACCAGCTCGGATGCCGCTGTGGCATGGGGGTCTCGGGTTACTGGCTGCTGAGAGCCGAGATTGTCGACTATTGATTGACACGTGAGCGCTGAGATCGTGGTCTACATGGTGGCCTTAATATGCAAGCGAGGTCTTTACACTGGAGGCCTGAATGCCATCAATGATGGCTCATGCATTTTTACAAAAAAAAAAAAAAAAACAGAAAAACCGTGGTGGGCCGCCAGGCCTTCTGTAAGGCCTTCTCTGCTGGCCTTTACTCTATCAGAATTATTTTTATCCATAAACATTTATTAAATTATTCCTAATAGTCTATTCACTTAATTTTGTAGTGTCTGTTTCAGTGTCTGGTTATGTTGAGGTCCAATCAAATTTCAGCCATCACATCACGTGTTGCTGGGGTGAAGCTCTGCCGTGAAAAAAATGAACCCATTGTGGTGCTACAGTTCATGCTGCTTCAAGGTTGTTGCTTTAACCAGATTTTAAATGGCCACTCTGAGGCCATCTAGCAGGCGTCCGATCACGGTGGCATTTTCAGGTCTTTTGATTGAACGGACTAGCCGAAGCTAGCAACCTGCATCTGTAGCAAACTGCACAAGTTCAAATATATTCGTGTGGATTAAATAGTTTTCTATTCATTTTACAATGATCGACAGAGGAGAAGAAATTAATTTGGTCCCAGATATACTTTCTAGGACATGTACATGATAAAGTTTTTTTTTTTTACTTGGAAAGTGAAGAAAAGTCAGGCAAAAAAAAAAGGTTTAACTCAGTTTTTAAGCTTAAATCCCGAGGAATACCATAATGCACAGAAAACTCTGGGTCCTTTTTCTGTGGTTAATACTGAAGCTCCTGCTAGAGGTGATGTAAGCAGGCAGTGCAGCTTGTGGCTACAGTAAAAGGAAACTTGCTTTTGTAATGTCATGCAGTGTTCTGTTATACTGCACTTTTGAATTATATTGATAGTTGCTATAGCTGTGGTGTCATAATGATAGTATTAAGAGGTGGGTGGTTCAGGTACCTGTAAGACACCACTGAAGGCATAGGTGTGGAATGAATACACTGAAACTGCCAAAAACCAACCGAATTCACTTGACTCAAGCAATTAATGTGATTTGAGCAGGTATTTTCAAAATGACACGCCCACCTCGTACCAGTGCCGCACCTCGAACCCGGGTCACAGGGATGTCAGACTAATATATAATACATAATTTATTCCAGAATCTAGGAATTTATTTAAATTATGTTGAATATGAGACATATATTTATGTTTTGATGATTTGTTAAAATAGAATAAGTACATATGTTTATGTATTAATAAGTTATATGTTCTGCATGACTGGGTGCAGGAGCATCGTTAGGATTTGGGCCCTTGGTGTTTTACAGGGCTCTTTCTAAAAATTGTATCTGGATAAAAACCCTAGTTCTGGACTACCCAAGGATTCTTGAAGGACACTGAAATGTGGACTCCAGGCGAGAGGAACTACATGACCAGATTTGGGAACGCATACACTTACACTTTCTGAAAAGGACAACAGACTGGTGCGATGTGGCCTGACATGAAATGGATGTACTGTTACTGATTATTTCCCAAAAACAGCAAGCACATCCTGAGGTGTTTATTCTACCTACACCACCACCACAAACTATGAGGATGAATTTGGATTGTATAGGCCGTCTATTACAATGGCTGAATTGAACACTCCAAAATCCAGAATTTTTGAAAAAAGTATTAAAGAATGACATGTTTTACACATTTAGAGTTACAGAGTGAAAGGATTAAGTTAGCATGCATATCGATGGGTTTAAAATGAGCGCAAGCTCGTCACAATTCGTTTTGTCGGGAGCACTAGACCTCTCCGAGTAGGTCAAAGGTTCATCAAGAAAGATTTTAAAAAGGTTTTTCCAATGCATCCAGCAGGTCATACGGCATTTTTAGTCTGGATCGTGGCAATACTATAAACTAAACTGAATGCTGATAAGATGAAGGTTAGTTGTTCGATAGACGTGTACGGGTGCCTTTTATCTCGAGTTATCATGAAGATGATAGTGACCTCAGTTTGAATAAAATAATAAATCATACTGGAACAACGGATTCCTAGATTAATGCTGCAGTTTTACGCCTTCAGAATCAGGGTGCTGTGATCGCGCCGTTTTTTTGATCTTCCATTGCTACAAGAAGGAATTTTTTTTTTGTTTTGTCTATCCTCATCCACATGTTATTCAAACAATCCAACAAGGAGCACCAGGAATCAAAGACATACTGTCTATCGTTTACATATACGTAGCTTATAAGGTGTGGTGTAGTTCTTTATTTTATTCTATCTAGTGAATAGTGGAGGAGACGTCCTTGGTGTCTGTACTTGGTCACGGTTCGAAAAAGACAAAACAGGAAGTTATCTATAGTGAACTGTTATTCCGACACAAAGAGGAATGCTAACGACACGTGTAACTAATCAATGCTAAAACCGACACACAAGTGCACACAGCTGCTACTGTAAAATATACAAATATTAAGTTAGAAAAATAAGTATGAAAGTAATGTAAATCGTATTAAAGATTAAGTACACTACTTGGACAAATGTTTGTGGACCCCTGAGTATAAGATTCATATGTGCTTTCTGAACCACATTCAGTCCCTATTTGCTGTTACAATAACCTCCACTCTTCCGGGAAGATGTTCCACTCGAATTTGGAGAGTGAGATTTGTTAGAATATATTTAGCCACAAGGGTGTTAGTAAAGTCAGGTACTGATGTAGGTGAGGCGAGGAGGCCTGGGGGGTGCAATCAGCATTCCAGTTCATCCCAAACGTGTTCAATAGGGTTGAGGAGAGAGCTCTAAACAAAGGGGACAACAAGATCCACTCCATTCCATATAAAGCATTTCTTCATAGATGTGGGTTTGTGCATCGTCATACAGGAACAGGTTCGAGTCTCCTAGTTTTAGTGAAGGGAAAATCTCATGCTTCCGCCTCCAAAGATGTCCTGAAAAAAAGTCAGGTGTCCTAATACTTTTGTCAAAAGTTCTCTAAATCTAACCAAAAATAGGTCTTAATGGATTTGTTTGCAAGATTTTTTACAAACAAATCTTTCACATTTGACTCTTCCGACTGCTCTTTTTCTGCAAATGATTAATGAAGAAAAAAAAAAATAATATATGTATTTTTAATATATATATATATATATATATATATATATATATATATATATATATATATATATATATATATATATATATATATATATATAAAATTATATATATATATATATATATATCTTACAATCTGTACAGCCTGGGAAATTTTATCTGAAACAAACTGACATATGAACAGTATGCAAATGCAAGCAAATAGCTTAGTAAAGTAGACAGGAAGTAAGTAAAAGGGGAAAAAAAAAAGAGGAAAAAAAATAAATTGAAAACAATTATATCAGGGTCCGTTCCCATCATGCACCATGTCTTTACACGATACACTGATCCAAGAAAACAAAAAACGGCTGTCGCTCTTTACATTCGGTGGCAGCTGAAGCCTCTTTATTTGGTCTAAAAAACAAGTACAGGGATACAAACATCGTTCGCTGAAAGTGAAGTCCGTATTAAGAGAGCTTAGTTATTTGTTTTAGTTTTGACGAAACCGGACCTTGCGAGCCCTTTGAAAACGTGGACTTTTCCTGCGCCCGTGATCTCAAAGCTGTAATCTGTGGTGACGTAAGGAAGCTCCGTCTCAACACCATGCTGGAAGAGAGAAAAAAAAAAAAGGACAATCGTGGGATTTTAAACAAAGAACATGGAAAAGACTAATAATATTAACAGTTCATCGTAAAAAGTAACGTAATGGAAGCCATTGAACTGCACGAGACCTCAAAGACATTTGTACGAAAAACGTGTCCTCTTGTAAAGCATGGAATAATTTTCTTCTCCGGGTGTGCTAATTTAAGTGCGAGTTCATAGAGGAAGTTTCTCTTGTTCATTCATGTTAATTTTCCCTTACAAACTCGTTTTGCTCCATTCTGTGTTCTGGATTGCAGTAATAGCTAATTGCAGTTCAGTGATGAGTTCTGCACCAGTGAAGTTCAAATTGCTATAGCTGTCTATAAGAACTAACTTGCCACATCATCAGTTTGGAATAATGATCACAAGTGACGTTGGTGTGACTTTTGCCTCACGTGTGAACTTTACAACAGGTTGCGAGGTTTCTACGTTGGTGACCAACAGTTGTTGGTTCTATATGTCTTATTGCTATTAAGTCATTGACACATTTGAGGTCTGTAAAGCATGTACAAATACACTATATGGATTAAAGTTTGTAGACACCGGACCACCTGTCCCCATTTGCCGTTCTAATAACGATCTTCTAGGTAGGTGTTTCACTAGATGTTTGAAGCGGGTTTGTGGAAATTTGTGTTAATTCAGCCACAAAAGATGTTCAATAAGGTTGAGGTCAAAGACCATTCAAGATCTTCCACTCCAACCATGTTGTAATAGTGTTGATCTCTTAGTTTAAGTAAAGGGGGAATCTAATGCTACAGCATCCAAAGACACATGGAAGAACCACATGGAATAGTCAGGTGTCCCAATACTTTTGTCTATATGGTGTATACACTGCCAAGTGGCGTCAAGGAAAATCAGGAAAACGGTACAGTGCAGGTTTAAATCCCTGACGATTATTCATCCATCTGTGGTGGTCTAAGAGAGCGATCAAAACTAGCCTTGCTCTTTGTCAGAGTCACGCTAACCACTGCGAGTGCTGAGGTACATAGAAGGCGGTAAAACGTGTAACTCGTAGCATGAGAAACGGTTTCAAAAGCTGTGGTTGTTGTCTGTTATTTTTACGTGACAACTGTGTTTTACACTGCAAACAGAAAAAAAGTCCCACAGACCATTTGTGCATAAAGTGTGGGGAAGGGTGTAGGGGGACGGAACATGGTATAACTAGATCTAAGTTTGAAAGCACACTGTTGCTATAGTGTTGGTTAAATATGTAAAAACCTGAGACTGCCTTTCTCGGTCAGAACGTGTGAGGAAATTACTATGAGAAAGCCTGCAGACTAAATCCATACCCAATACTATCATATCTACCAAGATACTCATTTTTTAAAATATACAATATATGAACAAAAATATTGGGAATTTCCCAGCCATGTGGTTCTTCCCGAATCTGTTAGCACAAAGTTGGAGGCCCACAATTGTATAGAACGTCTTGGTATAGGAGGTAACCTTCAACTTCATCAACAATGCTAGCTCAATAAAGATATGCTTTATATATGCTCAATTGGAAGATCTTGAGTTGCTTTCTATAGAGCCCCGAGCCTCCTCACCTCACCTCCATCAGTACCCACCACCCTTGTGCCTGGATAAGCAAAAAAACTTCACGAAATCTAGTCAAACATCATCCCAGAAAAGTAGAGCTTTTTATTACAGCCAATAGGGACTTAATAAGAAATCGTGTGTCCATAAAGAAGCAATCTTACACTCAGGTGTCAACAAACCTTTGGACATATGGTGTACTTTATGGGGGACATCGTAGAACAGTTTTCTACGATATGTTTCAAGAAATAATGGTTTCCGAACGATATAATTGACAGCGATAGAGTAGGGTAAACCTTAACAACAATTTACCTATAACGAATTGACAATTTGGTGTGTGTGCTCACGTACATTGAGGCCCCCCCTCAATGTACGTGAGCACACACACACCAAATTGTCAATTCAGATGCAAACAGATGAGAATGGGTTCGCTTTTAAGACCTATTTTCTTCCTCATACCATCTCATTATGGATAAACGTATAGGGATTAATAATAATACAAAAAAATTATAATTGCAGTCTATTTAATTCTGAAAAGCTGCTTTGGGACAATTGTTACTTTACCAACACCCTCGTGGTGGAACGAATACCCACAAGGACACTGTGAGTGACGGTCATGGTCAGGTGTCCACAAACATTTGCCCATATAGTGTATTTTTATTTGTTGTTGATTAAAACCTTGCTTATTGTTTTTTTTTTTTGCCTGTTGTTCCAAAACAAGACCGGATTTCCCAAATGTGAGATAATTCCCCAAAGAAACTTCAGAACAAGGGATCGATTTGCATTCTTCCGTGACTCTTACCTGGACAGTGAGCAGGATTTTCGGCAGTGTGATCTCCCCAAGCAGCAGGCAGTTGACCTGCCTCAGGGTCGCCGGAGGCACTGGGGTGACCAGAAAGTAGAGCCCTCGGGCCATATCCACCCCTCGGAGGACACCTTCAACAATGCAGATTCAACATGAGAGCAACAGTTACTCAACCACATTCACTTCTTCTTTTATCAGCTATTTTTTGGCAAAGGGGGAGGAGAGAAAAAAAAAAAAGGGGACCTTCTTAATATAAATAAATCAAGTCTGATGGCTTTATCATTCTCCGAAATCTCACTGTTGTCATGGTGTTCAGACGTTTGCTCGATATCTACAGCCTGAGACTGGAGGGAAAATGGCTATGCTCTGATCATCTCTTGCAAAGAGAACACACGTTCTTGTACATGTTTAAGCCATAGCGTGAAAATCTCGTGAATCGGCGTGCCGTGTGTGCAATAGTAGCCGTCCTGGCTCAGGAAGTGCTGTGTACGTACCTAAGCCTACGCACTGACAGATGGGCGTTTGAGGCAGTAGCACAGGTCCACCTCTTCCTGCCACTTTTTCACTCAGACAGCAGAGAGCCACTAAACCGGCGTTAGCGGCGTACAGGATGTGGTTGGGTGCCACGTCACAGTGAGTGACTCCGAGAGCGATAGCCGAGTGGGGCACCTACGAGAAGAGCGAGAAAACATGCAATGCTGAATAAAGACTTAACCATGTCCATCTTGTTCAAGCACGCAGACGTCAACGTCTGGGTTTAATCCTATATAAAAACAATAACAATAATAATAATAATACTAGGACAACTACAGAATCTTTTGATGAAAATCAATGTATTCTAAAAAGCAGTAAACAATAACTAAACATGCTGTTACAAGTCATCCTCTTATTCGACACTGGATTTTTAAAAATTCATTAATTTATTTGTATTTATTAAATTTTTTAGCGAAGCAAGTTTCCCATGATCACTTACGTTACATAGAGGGATAGGAAACGAGAACCGATATTCTTTTGGACTGGTATTTAATACTGGACAAACAATACCGTTATCGATACTTGCGCTAGTTGTTTGATCTCCGTATACTTCGGTTCAATTGGCGAATTAGAAGACGCAGTGTGCGGTGGTGTGCGTTAAAACGTTGAAACGTTTAAAAGTGTGGGCTCGCGTTACAAAACTGAGCGGCACCAGTGTCAGATGCAACATATGCAGTAGTGTAATAGTGAACAAAGGAGGCAACACTAGAGATATAATGAAACATTTACAAACAAAAAACACGCTTCTACCCCAAGCAGTGCGCCGTATTGACTATGTCTCCGTCACCCCTCGGGCTGCAACCGCAACTCTCCTGCCCTAGCCTCGTGCGATGGGAACATTCATTATGAATGTTTTTAATACGAGCAGTCTTTGGGGACACCACATCGGTTTTAAAATGTAAATCTAAATATGAATAAACCCACAGGAAACGCTAGGCTAGAAAAAGTTTTGCCTGTCAGTAAAGAATGAGACACCCACGAGCAGCCCGTTTACCATAGCGATGAGGGGGTAGAAAGAAATGATGGTGTCATAGAGCTGTTTTTAAAATCTAGTGTGAAAGATTTATCCTTCACTATGGTGGAGTTAAGCTGGTTCAGGTATAGTAGGCAACAGATGAGTTAAATAAGCAATAGATACGTTTTCTCTCTTTTTGAAGGCCCAAGGTTCAGGGGGGTTAAAAATAACTTGAAATCTTTTCACATCATGTCTTTTTGTACCAGTAGTATCGTGTGTAGTATCGATAACAGTATCAATGAGTACCAATCAATAAGTAAATACTTTCCCTTGGCTGATTATTCTCTCCAATTTGGTTTTCCCTACAACAGTGTTTTGGTTGAACAGCCAGGAGGTCATAAAAAAATTATAAAATAAAAAAAATGCAGAGAATGGGCCTTTTCGATTGACTTATACTTGGAGTGTTGTGGACTTTCATATTTGAACCATCCACTCACTCACTTCTGCTGAAAGCAGTTGTTTTTCAGGCGTTTTTTTTTTTCTTTTTTTTTTTTAAAGCCTGAGCTACACAATAAATGTGCTTCGATCTAGGCAAAAGCGTATTACTTCTCAATTCTGTGACGAAGAATATGATGATAACCGAAGTAATAATAATAAAAAAAAAGTGGATTGTGTGTACCTGGTAGGGGGTGAAGCAGTGCAGGGGGCAGATAGGGCCAGGTTCTGCAGACTGTAGCTGGCTGAAGTATCCCAGCAATGCCAGCTCACGCAGCTCGTTACTGCGCTGATGACGCCTGCACAGAGGAACATGCAGAAAAAAAAAAGGTACAATGCAAAGTACTTCCCCGTTTCTTTATTGTTTCGAAAGCATTCCAAAAAAGGACACTAGGTTTTTGGTGATGCTACATAATAAAATTTCACAGCTGCCTGCACGTTAAGGTTAAAACGATTCCTTGAGTAACTCAAATACAAAAAAAAAATCTAGGCTTCGTTTAGTCCATTTAACTACACACGGAGCACCGTGTTTCCCCAGGGACCGTTATTACTGACGCACCACCCACTAAACTCTGGAACGCTCTGGACAGGAAATACAGAAGCCTTCAAAATAAAAAAATGGAGGAAAGAGGAGAAAAAAGCGGTGAGGGGAGATGATTTTGGCCAAAGAAAACGTCAAATATATATTTTTTCCAAAGTCATTTTAAATCGAAGGTTTCTCCTCTCATTTTGAAGTAATATGGCAATTAAATGCAATAAAAGTTTAGGATTTTACAGATATTCTTGTTAAAAAAAAAAAGAGGAAAAACAAAGAAAAAGTACTTCTTATCCAATTACTCGATTAATCCATGGAATAATCTGTAGAATACTTAATTGCTAAAGTTATCGCTTACATTTCCCCGGATGTCCCGGCTCCTTCAAACTCCGAGTGGATGCTGAGGAGGAGGTGACCCCGTGCCGAGAGCTGATTGGCCGGGTCCTCTGCGAGGGCAGACTGCGCAGGTGGATGAGTGTGCCAGCCTTGGGCAGAGCGCAGGAAGTCGGGGTTAAGAGTATGGCACTGGGGCGTGTCGCCGTAGCTCAGCTGCACCACATGGGTGACGGAGAATAAGCGAATGAGGTCGACCAGCACCTGGAAGCCATGCCCTGTGCCAGAGAGAAAATAAAATGTCTACAGACGTCTCACACCCGCACACTGTTTCCTACAAAATATACCCCATACACGGCTGACCTTTAACCCATCCCATGGTGTTAATAATGACCGGGTTTTCTCCGCTGTAGTGTCTCCACAGGGACTTGAGTGAGTCCAGGTAGCGGTCTAGATCGGACTGGCATTCTGCTTGGCCGTAAAACACCATGTGCTCTGGCTCTCGTTGGTGTGTGAATGGAGGGCCTGAGGGAGAACACGACACCTGCTGTCAGTATTTGTGAATAGCAGGCATGTTACGAATCCTAGTCTTATGAATAGTGAGACACACACACACACCCACACACCCACCCACACACCCACACACCCACACACCCACCTAGCAGTGGCTCGGTCACAGTGATTAAAGAGAGACACCCCGGCGGCGTGAACTCCGTCTGGCCAAGATCACACTCCAGATACTCCACGCTTGCAGTGCTGCAAACACACACACAAAGATGTGTATTAAATGAGACACTATTTTTTAAAAATTGCAATGTTCCTAATAGTCCGAGTTTATATTTCCTAAAAATATCATTTGAATATGAGCAACCTTATGAACATGAAATGACGTCTTAACATTCGTGGTCTTTCGTTATTCAGCAGCTCTTTCGTCAGACTAACTGCACCCGCCTACATAGAGAGAAAAACCCCCATGACTTCTCTCATGCTCATGGATGGGGATTGTGGGTTTCAGCCACTTCAGGTTCACGGTATAACCAGCATCTTTGTTTTTTTTTTTGTTTTTTTATCACTTTCTCATAAACACCATTTTATTTTCCCACCTGCAACTGACCTCATCAATACAACCATGATGGGAAGTCACCATCATCTGACTTGCTTACATAAACACTAACAGTACAGTGATGGAAACCACACACTGTCCATTTCATGTGTGTTACATTAACACAATCAACACTACTATATGGCAACCCTGCCCCTTGGATCCAGGAAAAAGGATCATTGCACTACGTCACTTTACCTTTCCACAAACCGTATAGTTAATGTCTATCTTTATTTGATATTTTATTTACCTCGTTTTTTTTTTAATAGCACCATGACAGCATGATATATTATATATATATATATATATATACACACACAATTATTTATTTATTTTTTTACAATAACTTTTTTTTGTTCAGGTTTTTTTTTTTCATTAAAATAATATTTTAATATTTAAAATTTATTATTTAATATTGATTTAACAATATTTGAAAAAAAAAAAAAAAAAACCCGCCTCCTGTTGTTGTAGCTTTTCCTAAAGTATATATCTTTTATATATATATATAAACTATATACTATATATAACTTTCATCTGGTAAAAATACAAAACTGGATGACAGGAATGACTTGGATTTTTTTAACACCTGGCAACCTTTCTTTAAATGAAATGTGGGGGAAAAAAAAGTCTTGATTTTATTGAATTTTTTTGTTATGAAAAAGATTGATCCTCAATCCTAATTAGTTGTGAGATTAGAATTATTATTATTTTTTCAAATAAAGACTTGGAATGTAGAAATATAAACATCTAAGATTTAATCACTTTGGGCCAAATAGACGTGAATTCTCTATGCTATTTCTATCATTTGAACTATCGAGATTGGTATTTTAGATTTCTTTTCCCCCAGTATACGTGACTAATTTGAATTATACACACATACATAATGATAATTACTATGATTACTATTATAATTATGGAATATAATTAGACAAATTATTCTCGTCTAGGTTTATCAGCTTCCAACACTGAATAAAAGACAACACTATGAACCGCACTGTTGTTCTGATCGTGTGTAATCACGATGATGAATGCATGAGGAGTCTTGGTTTTGTTGATTTCGCCATGTGAACTTTCGCATAGACTCATGATTGGAAATGCAAAAAAAAGAAAGAAAAAAGGGAAAATCCCTTCACGATGATTTACATTACTGGTTCTAAAAACAGAACGTATGGTAGGTACGTAGGATAAAGTGTCAATATGCAGGTATGCAAGCATGTAAGATAATATCACACCGGTGACACACCTTGCGTTTTGAAACAAAAATGGTTGCGTCACACGGCGTATGGAACGCTGAAAAGACTTTAACCTTTACGAAGATACTTACTGGTTAAGCAGGCTGTTGATGAGATGCCTGTTGAAGGTCGACTTGCCAGAGTTTTTGGCCCCGCAGACGAGAATAATGGGACAGCGATCAAAATCCCCTGTGGGGGAAAAGAGAAATGTTTTTCACTGTAAAGAATCCAGACATTTAGGTTTAGTTGTAAGACAATGGCAGATGCCCTTGTCGAGAGCGACTCACAATTATCTCAGTTATACAACTTAAGCAGGCAAAGGTTAAGGGCCTTAACCAAGGGCCCGGCAGGGGCAGCTTAAAGGAGCTGCGATTTGAGATCTTCCGATGTGAAATCACCCACTTTAACCACTGAGCTACCCCCTTCCTACGTTTGCGTGAAGATGTTTTTGAATAGGAGTTCAAAAACCACTGGCCAGTTTAATAGAAACACCTGTATCTGACAGGGATTATTGGACATTCATATCATTTACTTGCACTTTCCTTTGTGTTTTTAAATATGACTGTGCAACGTTGGGACCCCTGACATTTTCCAGCCATATGTGCTTCATCCCTAAACTGTTACCACAAAGCTAGACGTCTTTGGTTGTGGTGGATTTACAGTTTCCCTTCAAGTGAACTAGGAGACCCAAACCAGCTCTATGAAGATATTAGCTGGAGTGGAAGATCTTGAGTGACCTGAGCACAAAACCCTCTGGTGACACCCTTGTGGATGAAAGAGCAACAAATCTACACAGGTACACACAAAATCTAGAGGAACATCTTCCCAGAAGAGTGGCGGTTATTATAACAGCAAATGGGGACTAAATGTGGAATGTTCAAAAACCACAAACTGATTTTATCAGGTGTCCAAAGAAATTTGTCTGTACACTATATGCTAGTATGCACACATCATGTTGTAGTTTTAATTAAGACACCGTAATGGATAGATGTTGGCGTGCGTGTACCTTCCCAGGCACTGAGCAGGCTACTGAGCGCCTCTTTATAGCTGTTGGATGCCACCAGACCACGTGCACAGGGGCCCTGCAGCGCCGTCACGCCCACGGCAGAGAGAGCTGGGTTATACATGGCAGCCTGAGAGTGCAGCTCCTTCTGCAATACACACACACACACACACAGTATATGCACGTCATCTTCAAAAGCTCTCAACAGGCTTTTTGTGGTCGACTTCGGTGTTCTGCATTAACATGATCTCTCTCCTTCTGCAATGCACCAGCAGCCAGGAAATGAAGTTTAAATCTAGTGCAATGCAAACAACACGTCATATGTAGTGGTGCGTTTTTAGTGTGTGTGTGTGTGTGTGTGTGCGCGCTATTCATTTTGAACCCTGCATTTTCACTGCACCATATAAATCACCATAATATTGTGTAATGCTAAAAAAAAAAAAAAAAAAAAAAAAAAAAAAAAGCCTAAGTAGTATGGCCTCACCGAGCTGAGGTCGAAGAGATGGCTGAAGGAGCTGCCGAAGCTGGAGAGGAAGCGTGTGAGGGGCGTGTCCAGCGGCTGAAGCAGCACCACGCATGAATCTGCATTCACCTCGCTCAGCAGTCTTGTACGAGCCTCGGCAACAGCGCCACCTACTTTACATCAAAAAAGAAATGATAATAATCTAATCTTTTCTAAATGAAGAACACAATTTGGAAGAAAAAAAAGCACGACATCATTCCTAAGCCCTTACCTGGCAGGAGGTACTTGCGGACGATGGCTTTGGCCTCTAATCGAGTTTCCCTCCTGCTTTTGGCTGAGGATGTGCACTCGACCATGGCCTTGATGGTGAGCGGACAGTGGGACGATGGGGAGAAGAGCGGATACGGCTGCTGGCCTTGCTCGATTGTAAAGCCCATCACTTCCACGCGACCGCTCAGGCACATAAGCAGACACGTTCCTCGGAAACATAGGGACTGCAAATGCGAGAAAGAGAGAGAGCAGAAATCCATGAGGCGTACAAATGACAAAAACGCTGTTAGTAGGAAGTTCCTGTATCTCCTAACATGATTAAAATAGTCATGTCCATGTGTACCTGTAATCATAAAGACTAAAAAAAAAACAACAAAAAAAAACGTATGATGGCAATTAAATGCACCCCCCCCAAATACACAATATAAATCTTTACCCTACATAAACAACCATATGATTTATTTTTTTTTGGCTAATAAGAAAAAAAAATTAAAAAAGTCTGATTATGTTCCAATTCGCTCATAAACAATAAAGGAAATATGTGCTGGGAAACATTCAGTTCGGTTTGTAAAGCCGTGGTATGACTAAATAAACCTAATGTCAATAATGATTTATAAATATCTCTTCAAACTCTCGAAAATAAAGCGAATTTAATTCCTGCGTTTTACTCGCACTAATTTGCACATGAGTTTCCGGCTTAGTTAAACTGTGGTCTGGGTGGAAAATGTTCGGTTTGCATCAAAACTGTGCTTTGTTTTGAACAGGATAGAGATGTTCCAATTTACAAATGCAGTACAGAAAACATTGACCTTTTTACTCTATTGGAAGATTCAATGCTTCAGACAGCAGTTAACGCGAATTCATTTTAACGGCACTACTGTTATGAACGAGTGATTAATGCAGCGTACGTTTCTGTTTGACATTTTTTATTTAAAAAAAATATATACGGAAATATAAGAGTCAAAACTAAAACCTTCAACGTGACACACATTTATTCACAACGTCTATTCTTTGCTCAGATTTAGAGAAAAAAAAAAAAAAAAAATTTTTTTTTAAATCACTACACATTTGTTTTAATGATGCGCCGAGTCTCTAATCGAGCAGCAAAATCCACCATGACGCACACATCCGGCAATTAAAACCGTCCGGGTGGAAACGTGGTTTAAAACACCATAATTACTTTAAAACGTTTACAAAGTATTTTTTACAAGCTGCTCTGTCATCTAAAAATGTAAAAGAGTCTGTTTGAGCAGCTAGAGCAGTGCAAAGAAAGAGAAGTAATAGGAACCTGGTATTTCTAGGTTCTTTTAATAGACGTGAACAACTTCTTCAAAAAAAAACATCTATAAACTTTGAAACATGTCTGGTCTTCATGCTCTATGTTGACTATGGTTTTACTAATAATAAACTTACATTAGCATAAAGCATCCATATTTATCCATGCCCGTGTTGGAGTATTAAAAACTTGAACGGTATTAATTTAAGGTACATTTAGAACAGATAAAAATGTGTGATTGAGTTGCAATTAATCACGAGTTAACTCATGACAATCACACACACATATATATACATACATACATACATACATATACATACATACATACATACATACATACATACATACATACATACATACATACATACATACATACATACATACATACATACATACATACATACATACATACATACATACATACATACATACATACATATACATATATATATAGCTTTATTTTTTACCTGGCCTTGCTTCAGTACTAACACTGTGTGGTTCTGGGAGCGTTCATACTGCGCGTGGTATTCCAACACCTCCACTTCCTCCGACTGATTTGAAACAGAGTTCCCTTCGCCTCCTTCTTTCTCGGCACCGTTCTGAAGAACGCTCTTGGCGTAAGACCTCCAGACCTGGGAGTCCTCCGAGTCGCTCTCCGTTTCCAGCTCAGTACCCCCGTTGGTGTGGACTTGAGGACAGGGTGCAGACAGAGCCTTGCCTTTAGCCTGAGATGAATATTTATCTTTGGACGTCACAGTCGCAGCCTTTGTGTAAGCCTTCTGTAAGCGCTTCACCTTGGGCTTCTGTCTGTTAACCAGCTCATTCTCAAACTTAGCTGTCGAAGGCCTGGGATTCTGGCCGGAAGGGTCCACGTGCTGGTTCTTCTTCCCGTGAGTGCGCCACTTGTTTTTGGAGTGGCGTTTCGTGGCATTTCGATTCTCATGTTTGGAGCGAGAGGAGACTTTATGCACCTTCATGGTTGTGACTTGTGAACTTTCATTGGCCCTGGCTCACGGTGTGAAAAACCACCTAGTTGGAATACAAAAAAAAAAAGATATTAGATTCGCAAGAAACGGTGTGAGAGCAGTGACTTGGTTCCTTATGCTCATGCAGTCACTTTTGAAACTAATGTTTGAGAATATCAGGGTGATGATGTCAAGTAGTGCTCGAATGATTTACACTGCAGACAATAGCATTTTAGATGCACCACCCAGAAATGCCATGCGCTTTTAGAGTTACTCTAAAGTGCTGTCGCTGACGGAAACCACTAACGGCAGCCATGGTGTCGGAGAACGTCAGCGTCCAAACCAGGAGGCATACGAAAGGTAGATAACCCTTATGGACCGAGCAGCTGTCTTATTCAGTCTGCGCTAGTAACTATCCAAAAATGAACAGCTTCATGTTCTGGGAACTGTTCTGGAAAAGTCACAACACCTGATTGCCAAAGCTCATTGGTTCATCCCTCATCCAAAGGACTAAACTCCAGTCTTTTTTAATCAAAATGAGGTGGATGGTCAATAAGCACACAGTCAATGTTAACAAGCTGCTGCAGCACAACAAGACCCAACCCTGTAGGCGGGACATACGTCCAAAAGAGCATCTGATTGGATGGACACAAGACTAGTACAGGATGAGTTATATCTTAACAAACGAACAAATAAAGATTTTTTTTCTATGAGGAAATAAATGCTTTTTGTTTTTGCATTTTTTTAATCTTAGACTTTGTTTAAGTCACATAGTGATTTTTGAATACAAGTGCTTTAGCCAGATCAGGATTTTATTACATTAAAAATGGATCTTATTACATCAACAATTTTCGGCAACTCGTCGAGCGCCCCCTGTGGTCTGATACCATTTTAGCGCACTCCTGAACCCCGAGTGCACTACATAGACTGCTGAATCCACTATCTCCTACCCTACTTAGGGCACATTTACAGGGAGCAAGAAGCCATTTGCGATTCGCGCAGGGTCACTCTTATTACTGTATATTAACACATTACCAGCATCGAGTTATATTGAACCTCTGTGATATTTAGATACATTTTACCTTTTAGAAACACCGAGTAGACAAGAATCGCTATGGATTTTCAAGAATTTCAGGCAAATCTTCCCAATTTCTCCTTAGCAAAAAAAAAAAGCATTGCATGCTACATAGCTAGTAGTAGCACTTACCTCTTTAAATGGCTAGCTGATGAAAATATTCAACAATCTGCAGCCATAAACAGGAATTCACCGTTTAATACATAAATCTCGATGTATGCATGATCATGTGTTGTTTATTATTATTTTTATTTAATAGCTAGAGTTCAATTACCAGCTAGGAGCTCTCCATGTGAGCAGTCCTGCAGTTCTGTAACATTAACGTTAACAATAATATTAACCCTCAAACGAAGACAAACGTTAACCCCCTTTTATGCTTTGCAAACGCTCCTACATTAAAGTGAGACAAAAACGACAATGTTGTTAAAATATTATAAAAAAAATCTAAACACAGCCCGTTGTCTAGCGTATGCTCCAAAAGCAGTATGGAACGAACAAGGGGATGGACAATACAAAATATCCCGGGGTTTAAAACGAATTATTTCATGTTCTTAATATACAGAAAGTGTAATGTATTGCTACGGTTAAGCAATTAAAATACATTTATAATCATGTATTAACTTCTAAAACCGAGTTTATAGCTTGGTAACGCAGGTAATATTTTATTAAAATATTTCCTAAACAAAATATAAACTCCTTGAAACCTATTGCTTGGCCAACTAGTAAACGTCATTTCCTGCTTTTTTTTAACCAACATGGCGGCTTTGTATTTTGTAGTCGAATAAAAAGCATTTCGTGTTAAAGATGTTATTTATTTATTACATACCAGTTGTGTAGATCGGATTTATTTATGAAAGAGCATTGCGTGAGGTTGTAGAGACTGCAGCCACGGAGAGGTAAATCATTCACTGCTGGTTTAATGGAGCGGACTTTAGGGAGCGTCACAAAAATACGCACACGACTCTCAACGTCGAGTTCATACAACCAGGTGGATCACTGCAGCCATTAAGGCACTGGATAAAATGTGGAGAATGCATGAAGATGTAGGATAGAAAAATAATAGAAAATACAAATATTTTCACGCATGATAATGGCAGTGTTTGACACCCAGTTCTATATTGCAGACAGTATTTCATGCCTCAGATCTAATACATTACATACTGTTAATTTATTCTATAGGGAGTGCAACTTCTTAATGCAAAAAAATCGAAATAATCATTTTCTATTAAGAAATTGCAAATATGCAATCGATGACAAAACATGCTGTATATTGAATGAACCCTAAATAGTCGAAAGCGTTTGAAGAGAATGACAACCACGTGACCATTACATATTTGCAGTATTGTGTCAATAATATATATTTTTTTCAAAATGCTTAGAAGTTTAATGTTAGAACTAGAGTTAAAAGATTTCTTGGGTATTGAAATGAAAGGAAAAAGTAAAAAAAAAAAAATGTACATTGCATTCTTTTTGTCATGTAGTCCTAATGGATCGAAGCACACTAGATGGTGCTCACGCCAAGTGGGTTTTGTCCGAGCTGAACCAGCAGAGGGGGCTTGGAAAGTTCTGCGATGTGATGCTAAACACCCCAAGCGGTCAAGTGTTCCTGGCCCACCGCAACATCCTCGCTTGCTTCAGCCATATTTTCCGGGACTTGCCCTCCTCCACGACGTGCACAGAGATCAACCTGCCACAAGAGTGTCCCGATGAGGGCCTCGAGCTGCTGCTGCATTTCTTTTACACTGGTGATCTCGAGCTGAACAGCGAGACTGAGGTGAAGGTTCGACGGGCTGCAGATGATCTATCCGTTCCTGATTCCCTCGTTCCTGCTCAAAAGCTGGTCAGAAGCAATGGGAGCGAAGACGCCGAAGGGAAGTCACTTTTCCTCTCAGCGTCAGTGGACACCAAACCGCACTTGACCGCTGTGCCACAATCAGCACCTCAACCAGAGGTGACCAGCGATGGAGAAAACCCGACAAGGTCAAAAGTTGTAGATGTGGAGTGCGCTGATTTTCTCAGCACCAACTTATCCACCACCACTCGATCTGGCAGGAGGGTCCGGGGTCCAAGCAGGCTGGCCAGAGAGGACGTCGTTCCTGTAGCCCCAAAACTCAGTGCAGCAAGAAGAAGAACTGCATCTCTTGAGGCCAAAGACGAACACATCACACCCACTGATGGAGAACAGAGCAATACGCATGTGGCAAGTGAATTCATTAATTAATCATTTATTATTAATTCATAAATAGTGGTTTTACCGGGATTGAAATAGGTTGGACCGTATTTGCAGATAACCGATTAATCAATAGTTTTTGTTTTGATTAATCGATAGTTTTAAAAATGGATACTGGATTTAAAAAAATGCTCCATGTAAAATAGCACAGAAATTTATCACAATACAGCCATGTGATATTAGAGACCTCTCCGAGACATGAATCCGGTCCGTATTGTTTCAGATTCAGGACATTATGTAGATGATTCAGTCGGTTTGCTTCTAGTTTACACCAAGTTTTTCAGAATGAAAGTCTGAAAGTCTAAATTAGTAATTAAGGTTTGTGTCAATGTCTTTTTGTTTTTTTTCCTCCCTTTATTTTTCGCTTCATCTCATATATGGTATGGCAGGTCAAATCAAAGGTCATCATGGCCCTGCTTTGCCCTGCAGGCTTTAGTTTGGGCATCTCCACTCTATATTCTGGTTTCGTCTGTGCAGGACGGTCCTCCAAACGGGGACGAAGACGACGAGGACGGTGCAGGGATTTTTACAGAGGACACGGACGAAGAGTACACGCCGCACCAGCCACCCGTGGCGGCGTCTCATAAAGCTACGCGAGGGAAGCGCAGACGGAAAGGAAGTGTCGACGGGAAAGAGAACGGAGACGGAGGTGGTTCGACGACGGACGCGAAGAAGGACTCCGTTCAGTGTCCCACGTGCCACAAGACGTTCCTCAGCAAATACTACTTGAAAGTCCATAACAGGCGGCACACCGGGGAGAAACCTTTTAAGTGTGGCAAATGTGGGAAATGCTATTATAGGAAGGAGAATTTGCAAGAGCATGAGGCCAGGAACTGCCTCAGCAGGACTGATATGGTGAGGAAGAAATAAATAAAATGAATAATAATCAATAAATAAATAAATAAATAAATATATGTTAATGGGAACATAGCAGGCAGCGTATAAATGGCTTGAAGAATTTTTTTGTATGCATTGACTATTCACCAAACTCAAACACCTTTTTCGGTCCAGATGTATTTCTGCTCTAGGTGTCCCATGAGCTTTAAGAAGAGACAGGAACTGCGGATGCACACAGTCTCGCACACGGGCGAGATGCCGAATAAGGTCATTTTCTATTTAAATAGCAAATATAAATGGGCCAAAAACCACGATTTTTACATAATTGATAATAAACAGTGATGTATGTATCAAATCAGGAATCAAACACTTCAGGACATGCTGCTATGCATGTCACGTGCATCCTGTAGTGTTTTATTCTTACAGTATACACCACTTTTTAACCATTTATATAGATTTAATGGTGTTGAACGTCCACTTATAGTATTCACCATATGGACAAAAGTCTCTGGACACCTGAGCATAAGATGAAGTGCTTTTTCAGCATTCCACATTTCGTCCCCATTTGCTTTTATAATAACCTCCATTAACCTTTTATTTAAGGAGCGTGCTTGTGGAGATTTGTGATCATTCAGTCACAGAGAGTGTTAGTAAAGTTGTGAGCTTCCAACTTTGTGGTAACGGTTTGAGGAAAAACCACATATGGCTGGAAATGTCAGGTGTCCCAATACTTTTTGTCCATCCATACATATATATATATATATATATATATATATATATATATATATATATATATATACATATATATATATATATATATATATATATATATATATATATATATATATATATATATATAAAATGTGGATAATGAAATAATTATAGGCTACTTTGAAGTATTATTTTTTTGCTGTTGTTCATGTTGTAACTTTCTCTCTGCTTTTTTTTTTTTTTTTTTTTTTTTGTAGTGCACTTCATGTTCGGAGCAGTTCATGCAGAAGAAAGAGCTCCGAAATCACATGATTAAAGTCCACGGAGCTCCGAAACCATATTTAGTAAGAAGCCGGCTTTAAGACGTTTGTTTCGTGACGGCACACTAAGCTCGATTCAGTTTCAGGTTATTTTCAGGTGCTTTTAACAATGACACAAGGAACAGTATTTATGACAACAGCAACAGGTCTGAATATACAGTATCGGGATGAGATCGGCATGAGAAGGTTTGGGAAATGAAACACATTCGCAATTGCGATTTACGTTTATATCCAAAAGCCGGAGGAGTGACGACGGAAATGTTATTGTAACGTTTATAATTAACCCAAAGGAATTTTTTTTAACAAATATTGATGCAAGCAAACTGTGTATTAACACAACAATTAAGAATATATAAAATATATAAATTTACGATTATGGGAGTATTTTTTTAATTGGTCTTTCAATTTTTAACAAAAGTACAGCGGCCCCCTGGAAGTTCCCGAAAATCCGTGAATTTTGGACGCACCACCATATCCTCTATGGTACCTTAGTGAATTCATCTAGACATTTCCACTTTATAAACGTACAGTGTTTAAACAAATCCTGCGCTTCTATTGGCTGAGTCAACAGCCTTTCTCGCCTCCGGATTGGTCAGAGAACTCGATTAGTAAGTTGGATCCTTTGTGATGCGTTCTCAACAGAATATGTGACGTAACGGACATAAATGCTTTAGTTATCACTTAAAATGTATAATACAATAATGTTTTGAAAACTTGTATGAAAAATGTTATTCCTAATGTTCCTGAACATTCGGTCCCGCTACGAATTCCCACGAATTTTAGGATAATCCGCAACTCCAAATGAGAACCTGTGAATTTTCCGAGGCCCGAATTCCGAACTGCAGGTTATCGGAGGTTTTACTGTATTCTGTAGTTCCTGTTACAGTTTGTCCAGTATTTAGTGTAACTTTGTGGACAAGATGCGTTTTATGAACATCCTTTTCCACATTGTTCCCCCTTTTGGTGTTCTAATAACATCCACTGTTCTGGGAGTGTGGAGATGTTTTTGCTGATTCAGTAACAAGGATGCCAGATGAGGAGGCCTTTCAATAGGGTTAAGGTCAGAGCTCTATACTCTATACAGGCTATTCAAAATTTTCCATTGCAACCAATGTAAAGCAGATCTTCATGGAGTGCAGCAATGGAAAATTTTGTGCACAGAGAAGCATTCCATGAAGATCTGCTTTACATTGGTTGCAATGGAAAGCAGATCTTCATGGAGTGCTTCTCTGTGTACAGGGGTATGGTCATGCTGAAACAGGTTTGCATCTCCTAGTTCAAGTGAGCGGAAAATTTCATGCCACCACATGCAGACATCCTATATTCTGATTAATAATAATAACAAAGGATCACCTAATATTACAAGAGATGCCCGAGACGCCGGGGCTTAAAGGACCGTATACATTAGAAGAATTTATTTTTTCCCCATACATGGTTTCCTTCTCGATCCTGTATATTTTCTGTCTAGTGCCCGCTCTGCCCCAAGAACTTCCTGTCACGCACCGAGCTGCGTCTCCACGAAGCCGCCAAGCACCGCGGGGAGAAGCTGTTCGTGTGTGAGGAGTGCGGCCATCGAGCTTCCAGCCGCAACGGCCTACAGATGCACATCAAAGCCATTCACAGGTTTCCTTTACAATCCCATACCGGAGATATACAGAGTAGCCGTAGAACCTCCATATAGGGCCACCTATAGACGGATAAAAAGACGGATAAAACAAAGTAAAGTGTGTCAGTAAGGTGCTGGATTTTTCATGGATACACAGACACGAGGCATTTAAGGTCATGTTAATAATACAAAGAGACATTATTGTGTACAGACAATGAATAATGTACTTGTTATAGAATGTTTTTTTTTTTTTTTTTTTTTTTTTTTTACAGAAATGAAGGTTATTGTGTTATTGGTGCTAATAGTCATGTTTCTGCTTTGTCAAACACAACATGAACACACCCGACCTCCTCTCTGCAGGAAGGAGCGTCCGTTCGTGTGCGAGATCTGCAATCACGCCTTTACCCAGAAGGTCAATCTGAACATGCATCTCCGCACACACACAGGGGAGAAACCGTATCAGTGCCACCTGTGCGGCAAGACCTTTCGCACTCAGGGTAATTTCATTTCTAAACGTTTCTATCGGCTGTCCGTATGCCGTAAATCGGGTCGAGATATAATTAGAACTAGGTGTTGACATAGACTCCTCACCAGGCCACATCAGTACCTGCCTTTCATAACACCCTTGTGGCTGATGAACACAAATATCCATAAGCACACTCCAAAATCTAGTGGAACATCTTCTCAGAAGAGTGGAGGCAATTATAAGAGCAAATTGGGACTAAATGTGGAATGCAATTCTCAAAAATCACATTCCATACTTATAACCAGGTGACCCAATACTTTTGGCAATATAGTGTATATTTCAAAAGCTTTGATACAGAGAAATACAGGTATTAATAGGACACTATTACTGTACTGTTTTGAATTTATTTATTTGTTCTATTGCATTTTATTGAATGAAAACATTTTTAGTTTGAATATCACGTGTGTGTACATAGCGAGCCTGGACAAGCATAACCGCACACACACTGGCGAGCGGCCATACAGTTGTGAGTTCTGCGAGCAACGCTTTACCGAGAAAGGGCCGCTGCAGCGCCACATAGCCAGCAGACACCAAGAAGGCCAGCCGCACACCTGCCACATCTGCAACAAGTCCTTCAAAGGTGAGCAGCTGTTTTTGGAAAATTCTGCTTCATCCTAAAATTAAGCCTGGTCAAGAGCTGGCGGATTTTGGATTTTCGCCGTTTTGTCTTTTCCAGCCATCGAGCAGCTTCGTGTACACGTACGGAGACACAAAGGGATGAGGAAGTTCGAGTGCACAGAGTGTGGCTACAAGTTCACCAGACAGGTACAGAGACATTGAACAACCTGGGCATCACAGTCAAAGCTGTATGAATAGTAATACTATAAGGATAGTGATTGTCTTCCACCACATGATGTATTACATCATTGTTATATAACCCTCTGTCTCTTGCATAGAAGGCTTGATTTCTGTGAACGATGTCCTCTGGTCCTCAGGCTCACTTGCGGCGACACGTCCAGATCCACAACCGCGTGGAGAACTACAACCCACGCCAGAGGAAACTGCGCAACCTCATAGTAGAGGATGAGAACGCAGAGACTATTCCTTCGGGACAGGAGGCGGCAGACGAGGATGCCCTTTCAGCCGAAGAGGAAAGCATGGTGCGTCTTGACTCTGGCGGTGTGAAGGAAGCCGTGCAGGAAAGCTTCGGCATGGACGAGGTGATGGAGGTGCTGGTGACCGACACGTTTCCCATTCAGTCAGACCTAGTGGTGGAGCTGCAGGGCGACGGGGCTGATGGCAAAGCTTGAGGGAAGGGTAAGAAGAGCGAGGTGCTCCAAGGTGCGATCCTGAGACCAGATTTGTTTTGGTGCATAAGTGAAACGGCAGCCAATTCAAATGCATGCACAGTAAAATAAAGTATAAACTTTTTTTCCTTTACTAGAGAGGCTCTGATGATGACGACGGATTAAAAAAAATAATAATTTACCGAAATATACGGATAAAATAAAAGCGTTAAAGATTTACTGCTTGAATGTATCTGCGTAGTCCACAAATAGTTGAATGTGTTTTCAATATTCAACTTGGCAGCCTTCAACTATATTACAGAGTAAAGGAAAATATTTTTGGTAAAAGGAAGCTGAACAGCATCTACAGTTAAAGGTGTTTCAGCTAAAGCAGCATTCGAACCAACTGGAAAAGCCAATTCACTGAAAGGAAAGAAAACAGGATGGGAAGTAATTTCATGTTGAATTGCACCAAACTGACCTTCATTTGACCTGTGAATTCACAAGTCTGAGGATCGGAAGCAGGAGGGAATATTGTGTCTTCAGCAAGTAAAAAATTTTAGGATTTACTTATTAGGGATTTTTCAAATCATAAACCCCATGAACGTGTGCTCGGCTTTACTTGTTAATACAATAGAAGTTTATACATTAGACATCAGAATACATGCTTTTTACCTGCTCACCAGAATACAGCCACCACAAGATACAGTATACGGACAAAAGTTTGTGGACACCTGTGGACACACTGACTATAAGCTTCATATGTGCTTTTTGAAATTTCTATTCAGAATTTAGCTTCCACTCTTCTGGGAAGACGTTCCACTAGATTTGTGAGCTTGTAGATATTTGTACTCATTTAGCCAAATATTCAAGTGAAGGGATGGAAAATTTCATGCTCCAACATCCAACGCATCCCATGTGATCTTGTGCCGCCAAATATGTGATGACCGACTGGGGAAGAACCACATATGACTGGAAAAGTCAGGTGTCCCAATACTTATGTCCATATACTGAGTCTTTTTTTTCGCCTATAAAAGACAGTTTTAGTATGGAATACAATAATAGTTTCTTGAATTTGAGCATGCTCACAGACACAGATCCTAACATTTTAAATTATATACGTATATGTGCTCAATCCTTTTGCGCTTCAAAAATTTACATGCAAACACTATAAAATGTACATATTGTATGACTTAATGGCGATACGATGTGCTATAATTACGCCAGTGGAAATAAAGTCAATAAACCAGTAGTCCTGCCTGCAGTTTATTTCTTCATCACGCTTACAGGCATCACAAACACAAACCGAAACACAAGGCCTGTACGGTGAATTGTATTGGCCACATACCAAAAACAATGTAAGAAAAAACAAACAAAAACAACAAACGTAACAAAATGTTAGAAGTACCGTTTCTGCATAGGAGTACGCAATTATAATTATTAGTAATAACCAAAAACACACACAATGTCTTCCTCGAGACTTAATTATTAAATGAATACTTCCAGTTTTTTTTGTTGTTTTTTTTTGGAACAGCGTAGTGAAAGCAATTCAAACAGTGAAAACAACACGCAACACAACATCTATAAAAATAGGAAAGAAAAAAAACCATCCATAAATAAACTTCCTATCAAAATACCAACATGAATGAGATCGAGACGTTAAAAATCACAAAGATGTGAGGAATTCATGCATAATAGATTGTCTGGTTGAACATCAGAACGAGAAAAATGTTTCATTTTTCACAGTGCGATCCAAATTTGCAAATATTTCTAAGGATTTTAACGGTGCGATCCGACCCCTTTGTTCTTTGGAAAGCGACAAGGCTGCGGTTGCTTTCCTCAGACCCCCTTTTGTTTAATCCAATCGATTCCCTACTTCATAGCAAGACTTGAACCCCCGTGTCATCCGGTCTCCTTCTAGTGCACGGACTAACGTGTGATGCAAATGTACATGGCTGCACTACTGAAGATCGAATTAGTGTGTGAGAAAAAAACAACAACACAACCAGCATGATTCCTACCAGAGTACTTTCATGTTTGTATGTCAAGGTGAGTATTATTTTTGTAAATAGTAAAAAAACAAGCACCTGATAAACAATATTAACACAGGTGCCAATATTTATAGTTCAGCCTTTATGATTATTGCTTACTATCCTTGCAAGAAAAAACCAGAAAGCCAACACAGTTCTGCTTTTGGTAGGAAGTTAACACTTGAATAAAAGTTCACAAAATTCCCACATAGAAAAGTGTAGTTACTTTACACCTCCTGCAAGTAAAAAAAAAAAAAATAAATAAAAATACACTATATGGACAAAAGTATTGGGACACCTAACTTTTTCCCCAGACTTTTTCAAGTGGTTCTTTTCCAAACTGTTACCACAGGTTCGGAGGTACACGATTGTATAGGACGTCTTTGGTTGCGCAAGCAGGAAATTTTCCTAACCTGTTCCACATGAGGACATGCCTTAAGGTTTGGTGTGAAAGATCTCCTGCTATAGAGCTCTGATCTCAACCCTATTGAATATCTTTGGGGATGAATCATCTTACCTCCATCAGTACTGAACTGAATGAGCAAAAATCTCCACAAACACACTCTTCCCAGAAGAGTAACAGCGAACAGGGACGAAAGATTTCGAATGTTCAAAAACCACATGCTTCTCGGCGAACTCTAATGAAGCGGGACTCCCATGATTTCTGATAGAAATCACCAAGAACTACAGTAACAGCTAGGCATCTTCAGGCCTTGGTTGAGATGGTAAGATCATGACTAATGGCTGAAATGAATATCTGAATATGATGAGCGCTACATTTGGACAAACCTCGGCATTTCGGCAAATAATATCCTTTGGATATAAAATGGAAAGTGAAAAAGGTAAACAAAAACCAAACCTCAGCACTAGGGGCTGCATAGATTAGTGAACTAGTACATTCAGTGGTCATGAAATGTAAAGAAAGGAAGTGAAATGGACTTTGGTAGGCGGAAATAACAAAAAAAACTGAAATGTCTTTCTAATGAAAACGAAAGCACTGTCCAAGAAAAGCCACACGCTGAACTATAAAAGCTCTGGTGACGTATATGAGCTGCTGTCTATCTAATGACTGAGCTGCCCTTTCTATATATCTATCTATACGCCCGGTTGTGGCTAAATGAATATAAACATAACATCTTCCCAGAAGAGTGGAGACTGTTCAAACAGCAAATGGGACTAAACGTAGAACAAGAAGGACATATTAATCTTATGGTGAGGTGTCCACAAACTTTTGTCTATACAGCCTATTTTCAATAAAGCATCACTGTGTTTGTATGTTTTTTGTTATTTTATTTTTTTTACCATGTATTTCCATGTGCTTCATTTCATGTCGCTTTAATGCTGATAGTGTGGCTAGAATCATGCTGGTGTAAACACTTATCCCGGACACATCCGGCACGAGAAAAATAAGAATACAACGAGGCAAACAGCGGGAGCAGGAATAGTGCATCATGTCCGTCGCTCTCCGGTTGAGGTGAAGAATGTGGTAAAGTGCGTATCGTGGAGTTCCATGGTGGCATCAGCGCGCCGGGTTCACCTCCCGATTGCGGTGGTTGTGATTGAGCTCGTTGTTGAGCTCTTGAAGCGCATGGTGGTGGCGATGGTGGCGGTGCAGGTGGATGTCATCTGCCTCGGAGACGTCGAGCGGCTCGAACGAACTGGGAACGAGGGGCATGAACTGGCGGAAGATACTGACGCTGCCGTGCCAGAAGGTGGGCTGGGGGAGTCGGCCAGCTAGGCTCCATGAGCGCGCGCCGGGGTCGTACACCTCCACCACGTCAGACAGCTCAAACGTGTTGTCATAGCCACCAGACACATACAGACGGCCTCCCAGAACTGCCAAGCTGCCTCCCACGTGTACCTGTGGGGGAGGGTATCATAGGAGTAAGTCAGTACCTGGACCTGTAGAATAACTCTCATAGTATGAGGGGGCAACATAAAGAAGAAGAGCTAGATAGCAGGCCCAAGTAAAAACTCTTCCACCCAACTTCTCCATCCTAAGTGTAAGTCAAACATCTCTGTAGATACTGTAGAAGGATAAAAAATACTGGCTGTTGAGATACTGAGATCTGTTTTATGACCATAAATGACGTTTTTTTTGTTTATATACTAACGTAATACCGTGATATTTCAAGATATACGGTATATATGTTTATTGTACCACCTGGTATCCCACCCACTAATCATTCAAGATGCCTACACACTAATCGTGTCACACTCACGAGGTCAATGTGAAGAAGGAAAATCCCTTACTTGGTTCATCGGGCTAATTTTGTCCCATTCGTTCTTCTGTGGATCGTAGATGTCAATTTCTGCTGAGTCATCCCTGAAACATAGGAACTGTGATAAATGCTTTCGCAAATGTATTCATTGTCCATTTAAAATCATAATCTCTGTTGGAAGTAACGAAATGAAAGCTAATTTTTACACCAAAAAAAAAGAAAGTCTTTGTGCAAGAAAAATTACAACTGTTTTTCCCACAGTATCTCATGCTGTCAGTGTTTATCATAAGCGGTCATCATGTTGTGTGTGCTGAGGGAAAAACAGGGAGGTGAGTCGTTCATGATTGATTTGTTCGTTTTTAACCGAGTCTTTTATATGACTCGGAAGAACGAGTCGACTCAATGAGGGATTCGTCCGTTTTCTACTGGACGCACTTGAGCAAAGCGTCGCAAAATCTCGAACGAACGAAATGACAAAAAAAAAACTATTCGTTCACTTTGATTAACGAGATTCAAAGAACCAAGTCACTAAAATGATTCATACATGACACCCTGAAAAAGACACCGAAGCAGCACCGTTCCAATGCAAATATATATTACATCATTCATTTGAAAACCGTTTCCTTAAGCTATGACATTGTGACTGCTGCGTCTTCTATGTCAAAAGGTTTTCAAAAGAAAGATAATAATCAATTCACCTCCTCACCTTACAAAGTAAATGTGCCCATTGAGAGTCACTGATTTTGGTGCGAAAGACCAGGGAGGCAGCTGGCCGCAGTTTACCAGGTTCCAGCGGTTAGTTTCGGCATCGTAGCATTGAATGGCCATGGCGTCCTCGCCAGGGAGTGAGCCGGTGGCATAGAGACGTCCCCCACACACTGTAGTTGAGCAGTTGTCCATGGCGTGCAACATGGGCACCAAAGGCTCCCAGCAGTCTAGTGTGTGGTCGTAGCGCTCCGTGCTGTCAGACGCCACCACGTAGAGCTGGCCCTTCACCACACACGAGCTGTGGTACTCACGTGCCTTAAGCATGGGCGACACTTCGGTCCACTCATTCACGCTCGAGTTGTAGCGCCACACGCAATCGTAGAGGCGCGATCCATCTGAGCCGCCTGCCAATAATAAAAAAAAAAAAAAGCAGGTGGGGTTAAAAGTAGACACGGTATCAGCAAAACTCCATCTCAGTTTTAAGCATGTTAACTGTTCAGGGCAGTATTTATGGCATTTTTTGTAGCCCTTTCTTACAACCAATGATACATTTCAAAACGCATATGACGATTTGTGACAGCCCCGAGATGTTTCTCTGGTGTGAACATTGTCCAGTTCTGGACGCCCGAATCATTAACTGTTGTTGTTTTTCTGGCAGAACACCACGTCCCCATTTCCTCTCTCGCGTCTAGCCAAAAGCTAGCTGTTTATTTATACTCGTGCAATGATTCGAGCCATAAAGGATTACAGGGTTGTTTTGAGCCTTCATGGATTTCAGGTCTTTTACAAAGAAGGTATAGTGTTTAATCTTTGGTACAACACGTGCCACCAGCTGGGACGGATGGATAAAGGACAGATCGGAAGATTCACATAAATCTGAGTAAAGTCACAACAACAACAAAAAATAGCAATAAAAGACTTCTCATTCTTTTGGAAATATGACGGACTCACACCCAGTGATCCCCTGCGACCCCGTCCAGGATTAACTGCTTACTGAAAGTGTGTGAATGACTGATCATCTTCACTTCACTTGCACAATGGAGCTGAATGTTCTACTTACTGTCCTCATAAATAGTGTACATAGATGTTTCTGGATCACTTCTCCGAAAGCATTTATGGTGCTTTACAGGTTGTCTACACAGTAAACGACTGCCAAATTTGCCTCTTTATTTTCATTAGAAGTTCAATAGTTGTCACATTTGCATGTTGCCTGTTGTATCAGGTCGGTTGTCAGGTTTCAAAATCCTTCTTTTGAATTTCCATTAGCAATTCCTGTAGTACTGCTTGATTTGTAGTAACCAATAAACTAAGAGAAACTCCTTCGCTTATCAAGGGTAGATTTATATGATAAGAAAACAAACCATGTACATGGGAGAGATGTGAATATGGATATTGTTCCAAGTTTGAGTCTAAAGAAATATTCTGTTACTTTAGTACATACAGCCATGTCTAGAAGTCGACCGATTCATTGGTTTAGCAGTTTAATTGTCGCAGCTTGTTGATAGATGAAACTAAGATCTGCAAAAATCCATACTATTAGTTTTTCCGGGTTGCGCTATACAGTACGAGAGCGGCCTCTAGAGGTGAATCCCTGACGCCACGTGTTGTTTATTTGAAGTGTCTTTTTTAAAATAATTTTGGATGTAACTATTTTTATTTGTTTGGAGTGTCTGAATTACGGCTGCACAATTTGAGAAAAATTTAATGTTTGCGATTATTGTGGTCAATATTGCGATTTGCAATATAATAAATGGTATCATGATTGGTATCACCGAGTGGGTGTGTGTCCCGGCCTGAATAAAAAAAATGAAAGCGCTGTCTGACGTCTCTTTCTTCCAACTAGTGATATCTGTTACAAATTTGTCATATTCAAACTGAAATTATCAGTTTGTTTTGTTTTGTTAGCGGCACGGAATGACTGCAAACTGTTCTCAGAAAGTATGTGTCCACCCGTGCACTTTTTTAATTCATTATATAGCAACATTTGCCGTCATTTAATCACAAGTTGACATCACGATTGCGATACGATTAATCGTGCAGCACTAGTCTGACGCATGTCTTTGACTTTCCCTTAACATTTATTACTATAATTAGTATATCCACGTTTCATTTTGTACATTTTTGCATAGTTATGCACAGCGTTATGTTTGTTTTTTTTATCCAGCATCCATTTAAAAAACTATCAGTCGATTAATCGGTTAGGTATAATCCAACCTAGCTATCAGTAGCTGTAGCCGATGGTCCGACCTACCTGTGACATACATATCATTGCCCAGTGCTGCTATACTGTAGCCTCCACCGAGATGGTCAGGAAACTCAGCCAGGTATCTCCACTGGCCTGTCTGCGGGTTGAAACAGTCCACGGTCACGAGTTCGTCACAGTCTTGGTCACAGCCTCCCACCACGACCAGAATCTCGGCAAGACCAGTAGAAGGACGAGGGCGCATTCGCTGGCACGGCCGATCATGTCGGTCGTACTCTCCTGACTGGAAGCTGCGTGCCTCAGACACCAGACGCAGACACTCCGGTGTTAGATAGACGAGTGGGTCGCTTTCAACGCGGGCAAGCAAAAAGAAGCGTCGAACGAAGGGCAAGCGTACATGCTGCAGGAGCTCGGGCCAGTACTGAAGCCGTCTCCGTGGGTCAGCTTTAACCCAGCGCGCCGCCATTTGGTAAGCCGTTTCCTCCTTGTCCACGCGTAACCCATCGTTCGACACTAGTTCCAGCAAACGCTTCCAGGGCAGACGCTCAAACTCCTGACCTTTGGCCAGGTCCATAATGTTGTTGAGTGCAAAACGCCGAGCACTGGTGGCGAGCTCACTGCAGGCGTACGCCTCTGCAAAGTCCTGGATCTCCAGGCAGTTCGAGACATCGAGACGCTGCTCCAGGAAAGCGCAGCATGCCGCTTTGACCGACGGGAACTGAAAGAGGTCGGCTGCCTTCAGCAGAACGTCCACGTTGTCGCATGTGACCGTCACACGGCCCGTATAGCAGAAGTCCACGAGAAGACCGAGCAGCTCGGCCGAGACCTCTTGTAGGGACACTCGGTCCATCGCGCTCTCACGGAGCGTACCGGCAAACATAGCCCGGAAGTAGGTGCTGGCAGCAGCCAGAACGGTTCGGTGGCAGTGGAACTCCTTTCCCTCGGCGCACAGGGTCACGTCGAAAAACTTGCGCTCAGCACGCAGCTCGTGAATGCCACGCAGCAGGTTGACGGCGTGGGCCGTGTCGAAGAACGGCAGCATGGAATGCTGAGTCTGTAAGACTGGCTTCTCCATCGCAGCAACCTTGCCCAGAATCAGTCGACGATTGGGCCTGAAAACACTCTTGTCTGTAAAGACAAACAAACAAACAAAAAAACAACCATTATAATGTCACATTCACATTACAGACGTAAAGGAAAGGAACTAATAAACTGGGAATGTGGTAAAAACTTTTTTTTACAAATATCACCAGAATACGACGATTCTCAATAATCAAGGAATCGGCATACAAATTTCCTCCTACCTGTACTGCTCCTTAAAACGTCTGAACTACTTAAAGCATAGGACGCGGGGTGACGTGTGAGAAGCTTCTAGAACCTGATATAAGTCGTGACCAAACCGCTTGTGACCATGACTGTCTTAAGAAACAGCTCTTTACTGTCTGCCTAGTCTATAAATACATTAGCAGTGTCCATTTTCACAGGGCGAGGAGGGGGAAAGAACACCTCATGCCATACAGCATGTTACAGTGAGCATTACTGACACCCCCCCCCCGACCACCTTCAACATCCATAACACCACCACCCCCACCACCACCAAGTAATACACAAATAGGCGCAGGCCCTTTAACGCGGCGCCAGATCCAGGAAAAATATCCACAAGGCACATAATTCATAACTGCTGTGGCCAGAGTGGGACCAAACACACTTCACAAGTTGAAGATTTAAAGGCCTCATTCGAATGTCCCAAGCAATTCAGAGGTTATTTTCTCTTCAAGGTGACCATGACTTTAACGATATGATCCGCCAAAGTCGTGTCATGTGTCAGCTTAAAGAGCAAAACACTTTTTTTAAGATAAAACCGAAGATTTGACGGTCAGAAAATTGACGGCCTGATTTTTGTCACTCGGACATAAAAAAAAAAAACGGGAATAAAACGGAAAGTGATAGTTTATCGTTACGTATTAAACTGTGAACGTTGTCTCCTCGTCTCCAAATAAAGGGGCGAACACCGAGTCATGCGTTAGCCATTTCTCCTCGGGTTCACTTCAATCAGTAAACCAATTACCCGACTAACACTATTGAGTGTAAATCACGTGTGTATTAGGCTTAGATTTACATCCATTGCTTTTCCTGATGGTCTACTTTCAAAACAAGTTGTGCAACAACCAAAAAAAAAAAAAAAAGAAGCTGTTGCCGGTGAGACGAGTTCACATTCCACACAGAGACCCAACTATGTATCCAGTACAACTATGAAAAACAGAACACCCTGGAGAGGAGAGGAGAGGAGGGGGGGGGGGGGGGGTTAGGAAAGAAAGCTACAGGTTCTACATTATGTATAAACGCAGAATGTGGTTATACTTCTATTTCATTGTCTGAATAAAGGGTTCCTTAAAAAAAAAATTCAACCCATTTACAGCCATAAAGCTGACTTTCTCCAGACTATTAAAGCAGTATCACATTTCTTCTGCACTGCTTTTAAACCTGATCTCTGCTAAAAGCTCAATTTCTGATTTGAATTGCAAGAGTACTGGAAACACTGGATATAAATCACAGCAACGTTCTGATTTTACTTTTCTTATAACCCCATATGACAAGAAGACAAAGACACCGAACAAGCAGGCAGAGGTAAAAAAAAACCTTGAATGATTAGAAACTACAAGATGACAAAGTTTGGAATAGAATTTGAGATACGTGTGGTAAATGATAAAAGCAATTCACACACACACACACACACACACACACACACACACACACACACACACATTATTAGAGAGATGGGATCAGGACTAATTCTAGGAAACCTCACTAAGCTTCAAACTTCAAGCTTTCAAACTGAAAACTAAACCAGGGCCAAAATCTGTGGTGCCAGAACCAGAATCTGAGACACAGACTGAGCCAATGTCATAACGTGTAGCATAGATTAAGCCCAGGCTAGAATTTGTGCTTTACAGTAAGCCTGTGCCAGAACCTGGGACACAGACTAAGCCAGGACCAGAACCTGGGACAAAGACTTGAGCCAGGGCCAGAACCTGGGACAAAGTCTTGAGCCAGGGCCAGAACCTGGGACAAATACTTGAGCCAGGGCCAGAACCTGGGACAAAGACTTGAGCCAGGGCCAGAACCTGGGACAAAGACTTGACCAGAACCTTGGACACATACTTGAGCCAGTACCAGAACCGGGGATGAAAACATTCTTCTGGATCTGGAGCCATTCAGGAAATTCTTTCTTTGCATATCCAAGCGATGTTAGGAAGTTGGGTTCAGAGTGCAGGGGCATCCCAAATAGAGCCCCCCTGGAGCACAGAGGATTGAGGGCCTTCCAAAGAGCCCAAGAGTGGCAGCTTGGCGATAGTGGGGCTTGAACCCCAGACCTTCTGATCAGTCAACATAATAAAAAGTTCAAATCTCAGCACCACCAGTGCCACTCGGGGGCCCTTAAATTTGTAACCTTAAAAAATGTTGTACTTCATTCTACTGTAACTGGCTTGGCTATGTCCCCCCCAGTGACGTCATCACAGCGCAACCACAAACGTCTAACTAAAATAATAACTCAAATACAACAACGCCCTTCAAAGTAGGACCAGGATCACTAAATTTATCACAAATACTTTATTAAAATCATATATAATGTGCCTACTAGTGAAGTTTCCCCTTAACAGTAGATAACTGATATGTGTCCGTTAGTTCCTTCAGGTCAAGGAGAAAGCGGCACTAATTCAACGCATGCGCACTTATTTTTTCTCCCTCTTACCGATATATCCGTGTCGCTTTTTTTCCCGTTTTCCTCAGCTCTCAGCTTTCCCCCCCCCTAATTACATTTCAGAACTGATTCCTTTCTTCCTTCCTTTTTTCCTTCCGGAAAACTTAAATACGGCGTCCGTCTTTTTCCTCTTTCATCTCGACGCCATGTTTTCCTCAAGTGTCCATATCTCACCCTCCCTCCCCACCTAGCCGCTCATTGGCCACTCCACCACGTGACCTAGAAACCAACCCAAACGCCTATAGTATTCCTATTTAGGCTCACTACACAGGGATGAAATTAAAATCGTAGGTTTTACCCTAGGTTCTATAGGGACCGATTTGGGATCCAGCAAACTGTTGGGAATATTCTGGCCATGTTTTTAAATGTAAAAAAAAAAATAATAAAAAAAATAATAATAATAAAAATAAATATATATATATATATATATATATATATATATATATATATATATATATATATATATATATTTTAACAATTTAGAAACATTAACTGGTAAGCATATATACTTGCTGGTTATTATTATTATTAATTCTTCTTCTCTTCTTATTCATCTTCCTCTTATTATTATAATTATAATAATATGAATAATAATTATCACTACATTTGATATGTGTGAATATTGCCGCCATCTAGTGGTAAATCTCGTGTAAGTGCAACAAGCTTGTTTTCTATGCTATAGAGATATTAAAGACATATTCACCATAGAGATCTTGAATCTGATTGGTCAGAAAGTGTTAATTGCTCTTCTATAACAGCAGATCAGATAGTAGATAAGGCTCCACAGCAGATCTTCCGCCTCCATACCACCCTGTCACCACATCCATAAACACCCTTCTATCACAAATCACTCCTGCCACTTTTCTCCACCCACTCCACCCTGCTTGCACACTTTTCTTAAGGTCAGATTGGCAATCACAGGTTTTCAAGAATGAATTTTTAGTCAGGTGCCATCCCTCGACATTGCAGCAAAGTTTCAGCAAATAAACGCCAGGCTCTTTTTTGCTCATGCGTATTACAGGGACGTAGGCATTTTCAGAGGTTTCAGTGTGGATGACGTTTTGACATTTTCCGGATTAGTGTAGACGTAGCGTTAAATACACTGTAGGAAGCTGGTAACAGGTGAAGATAATCAAGGCAGAGCAAAATGCACATACTGGCGCCATCTAGTGGACAACGAATGAAATACAAAATAAAATACAAAAAAATATATAAAATATAAATATATAAAAAATATTTTATTGGATTGTCCCACTTCTAATAATAATACATCATCAAAAAAAGGTTTTAAACTTTCTATTATTTGTAAATGTCAAACATATTATATAACTCCACCTGCTTCCTTCTCTTTCTTTCTGGTGATTTCAATATTTATTGTATTTCCTTGATTCCAAATATGTAACTCATACTTTTATTTATTGAAAAAAAAAAAAAATCCACTTTGGGGTAGTAACAGTACTTTTACCTTATTCTTGAATTATCTCCTATAAGAACAAACCCCATGTTGTTTGATTTATTCGACATTAATATTCTATATAGATGTTTTGACATTTTTTGTATTGATTATTTACTAATTTATGTACTGCTTTCCTGTTTTAGACAACAGTATGATTTTTTTCTCTGATTAATACCATCCCCAACTTCCTCCTGCTTTGCTTTCGCAATATCCGAAGTGAGAAAATCGATTGTGTCTATGCAACAAATGACAAAAGTGTAGCCTGTGCTTCCAATGCAGTACTGAACGCTGAGTCAGCATAATCGAATGCTGTGATCCAGACACTAGTTAGTTAATGTAGGATCCAAACCCGTATCGAGTCGTTTGATTGTATCCAAAGACTACCCAAAAATTATAGTATTCCTATCGAGTCTCGGCTCAGAGTGAAAAATCCATATTTAGATTTTGCCTGGAACATTTTTGCATGTATTTATGCGTGTTCCTGTTATTTCATCTGTGTTCTCCTTCCACTATTTATAGCTCTCTCCGGAGCAAAACTTACCGTGTTTCATGCTTTCGTGACTTCTGATTTGTTGTGGTATTTCACTGGATTCCCTGCTGTGGGGAAATATTTGTTCTTTTATCACGGGATTAGCCGTGCACGCTGCCAGAAATAATTTACACAGAAGAATGTTATGGGCTGCTGGAAAATATTCATTCAAGAGAAAAATACAGAAACGGGTAGATTTCAGAAGCGGAGAGAGAGTTTTAATGAAGCTTGAAACAAATTAAAAGGTGAATTCATACAGTTTGTCTCAGAGCAAAGACATAACACGGTTACCAGTGGTGGGCTGTAAGGGCAAGCATGGATTTCTCTGCTGGCTTGAACTCTGTCAGAATCACTGACTTGCGTTTTAATATGTTTTTGTCTATTAATATGTTATAAATTGTTCGCAATAGTCCATTCTCCTCATTTCATAGCGTTTCTCTAGGGTGCGCTGCTCCCGAGCGGAAGTTTAGGTTTAAGTTTCTATTAAATCAGATATTAGCTGCCACATCACGTATGCTGGTGGTATCAAAGGTATCCACCTGCCATTAAGTCTTCAGAGTCAGAGCCTGATGGCTCTTTCAGTGTAATCTCCCTGTTGCTTTCAACTGTTGCTTTAACCAATCAGATTAAAAGTTGGCCACTCCGAGGCCCTCTAGAAGGCGTCTGATCAGCTTTTTTTTTTTTATTCCTTTGACTGGATGCTCATAGAGCGCACCAGTCAGAGTTTGCAAAATGCATCTGTAGCAAACTGTGTTTACTATATTTGTGTGGATTTACGTGTGTATGGATTTATGTGCTGACGGAGGAAAAAATTGATTTGGTCACAGATACACTTTACCAGACAAACTTTTCAAGAAAAGCGGGACATCGTAAGGAAATGTTTGCCATATATTTAAAAGGCCTACTGGCTGTTGCATGGCACTGACACTGGGACTCCTTTCATAACTGTTAAAACACCTAGAGGAAGCTTTAAACTATCACTGATATGTCATCATAAAACCAGTGAGACTGTTTTATTAGTATAAAAACTTTAACATGTCAGAACGAGGGCATGAATCCTAATTGATAATTAGAGCCTATATGATGCCATGCACTGACATGTACACAATATGGACAAGTATTGGGACGCCTGACTTTTCCATCAATATGTGGTTCTTCCCCAAAGTCGAGGCTCACAGTTGTATATTTCCCTTCGATTAAACTAAGAGACCCAAACCTGTTCCAGCATGACAATGCACAAATCCAGCACCATGAAACTATGCTTCACATGGGTTGGATTGGAACATCTTCAATTGCCTGCTATAAAGCCTTTTTCCCTTAACCATATTGGGATGAATGTGAACGCTGACTGCACCCCAGGCCTTCTCACCTCACCTACATCAGTACCTTAATTTCCTCAATTTTTTGTTACAGAACGAGCAAAAATTTTGACAAGCACACTCCAAAATCAAGTGGAACATCTTCTCAGAAGAGTGGAGGTTATTATAATAGAAAATGGGGACTAAATATGGAATGGGATGTTCAAAAAGCACATGGTCAGGTGTCTTCAAATTGTTGTTGATATGGCGTACCTACAAAAGAAGCATGCACTTCTTTTCAAACATTAGCATAAATTAACATTTTTAAATGCGGTTTTCAAAACCTCAACCTTCATCACACTTCACTGTTGTGTTTTGTACACGTGGAGCTGTGTTCGTGTGCCTCAGCAGAGAAGCTTTTCAGGGAGGATACTGAGTGACTTATCATTAATGCTTACAGCAGCCATTCCAAAGCCAAAGCAATAATGCAACACATTTACAGCAAAGTTAGCAACTCGGCTTTATTGTGTCAGGTATAGTCGAAGGTGCTCCTTAGAGAGGCGTGGTATTAAAGCACAATAGCATCGAGAACACTGTCTCGCTTCAGGGCGAATCTGAATCGACTGGGAGAAGGAAATGCTGAGGGTCGTTTTTTATTCAAGTCTCTTTGACTGCTAAGCACCAAACACATTCATTCTTCTCTTTCAGACTTTCATTCATCTATAATATTATTATCCATTTATTTATGTTCAGATACTTTACACTGAACGGGGTGCTAAGAACCGAGGAAATAATGTCTAAGGATTTTACCAGAAGCTGCAATGACCAACACATTTCACTAGATGGAACAATGACTCACTTTTTTGGCTTCTATTGAAACAAATGAAATCTGATCACAGAGCTGAATTAAAGAAAACAACAACATTACTGGTGATTATTTTATTGAGCAAACCTTTATTGATATTCTCCATCCAAGCATATCTTTATATATCTTTATCTATAGCAACTGGAAATGCTTTGTATTGTGCAGCATGTTAGTACGATTAGGCCTGGAATTAAGTTCATGAAGGTCATGTTTAAAACTCTGTTAAAGGAAAGTACACGTTTAAAACCCTGTTAAAGGGAAGTTCGTGTTTAAAACCATGTTAAAGGGGAGGTCATGTTTAAAACCCTGTTAAAGGAAAGTTCATGTTTAAAACCATGTTAAAGGGGAGGTCATGTTTAAAACCCTGTCAAAGGGAAGTTCATGTTTAAAACCATGTTAAAGGGGAGGTCATGTTTAAAACCCTGTTAAAGGGAAGTTCATGTTTAAAACCCTGTTAAAGGGGAGGTCATGTTTAAAACCCTGTTAAAGGGGAGGTCATGTTTATAACCCTGTTAAAGGGAAGGTCATGTTTATAACCCTTTTAAAGGGGAGTTCATGTTTAAAACCCTGTTAAAAGGGCGGTCACGTTTGAAACCCTGTTAAAGGGGAGGTCACATTTAAAACCCTGTTAAAGCAGAGGTCACGTTTATAACCCTGTTAAAGGGGAGGTCATGTTTATAACCCTGTTAAAGGGAAGGTCAGGTTTATAACCCTGTTAAAAGGGAGGTCATGTTTAAAACCCTTTTAAAAGGGAAGGTCACATTTAAAACCCTGTTAAAGGGGAGGTCATGTTTAAAACCCTGTTAAAGTGGAGGTCACATTTAAAACCCTGTTGAAGGGGAAGTCATGTTCAAAACCTTGTTAAAGGGGAGGTGCCATGTTTACAGACGAGTATCATTTTACGATCTCAGATTTGAAATGATAAACCAGTGGTAGATTGAAAAAGCCGTGCAAAGACAAGAAACAGGTCGATGGGCTGAAAACGGTGCGCAATAAGAAGAAAAAATATTGATCATAAAAAGTTGTCCGAAAAAATAAAAAGTGAAGTAAATTTCTGATACCAAAAAAACTTAAGTACTCTACTTAAGTACGGTAGCAAAGTATTTGTACTTCATTACTTCTCACCTCGAGGCAGCCGTCTATGACGAACCTATTAATCAAACAGATTAATAAATCCTTTCAAAGGAAGGCGTTCAGTACCTGCTATGTTTATTCTGCAATGATGTTGATAAAAAAAAAAGAAAACAATATAGCGACTGACACTGAACACAGAACCAGCTGTCCTCCATGACGCACCTCGGAAAATCCATGAACATGAACCAAAAGGTGAATTATTGAAGTGTTCAAACAGTCTGGACATGAATGCCAATGATGTTCTTATACATTGTGTGTGTGTGTGTGTGTGTGTGTGTGTGTGGGCTGAGAAACAGCAAGAGGTGACAGGGCGGAGACAGGCAGACAGATATGTGCAATTATCTGCATTGATTTCAAGTCTTAGATCTCCAATGTAAATATGTCCCACCTAATGAACCATCTAGAGACGTACCAGCACCATTTGGATTCCACTTCATGTAGAGTTTGTACTTTGGACCTCTTCAAATGTGTAAAGCCTCTGACATGGAGGAGCTGGTTTTTGGATTTATGATGATGATATGTTGAGCTACTTTATGAGTTGCTCAGTAGCTCCTGGTTCCACAACCAAATGAGGATGGGTTTCCTTTTGAGTCTGGTTCCTCTCAAGGTTTCGTCCTCATTTATTTAAGGAAGTTTTTCCTTGCCACATTCACCCCAGGCTGCTCATCAGTGATAACTACATATCATTCACTTTAATTCTTAAGTTCTGTAAAGCTGCTTTGAGACAATGTTCATTGTGAAAACATTCTTCAAGGTCTACATTCTTGCTTCTGTAAAAGTGAGGCAGAACATAGCATGCTTTAATCATGGTAGAACAGAGCAGGGATATATTAAAGCCTGCAGATGGACATCTCTGTGGAGGCACTCGTCACTCGGCACTCATCCGAAACGGCTAAAGCATCTGGAATTGAAAATTCAATTGTTTCATAGAAAGCAGTCGTTCAGCTCATTTGAACCGCGCCGCTTTGATTCCAACAAGCTCCTCGCTTCGGCTGGAGAGCAAAGCCGACCGGGAGAAGCAAAAGGAAAAAAAACTGAGCGAAAGTGATGATCAGATAACAGATGTTAAGACTTTTGTTCTCTCAAGAAACCGAATCTTCCTGAACCTTCCTGCTGGTCTGCCTAATGATGAACGCTTTGCTTCGAGAATTGCAGAATTCTCATTCAGCTGGAAAGCAGCATTACACCTCTTAAGCGTTTATCTTTTTTTCTCTTGCTTCAGCCGGAGCCGGTTCTGTGATTTATTAGGTCATATTAGGACGTATTGGACGATAATGCCCACTTTTCTGGGAAATGATTATTTCCAGGAAATCTGCTGAACTTCAGTTGAACTCCGGAAACTGTTTTTTTGTTTTTTTGTCCCGTGTGCCATCGTGTGCCCTTATTGTCATTCAGATGCACAATTCAAAAATACTGCTTGGCAACCTTCTCATCCATCACAGAATAAAAAGTCACCACGGGTAGCACATAGCACTTTGGGATTCGTACCTGAGTCACAGCCACAGGGCAAAAGTCATTTTTTCTCACAGTGAGACAGGAGTGTATAAGCATTATTATTGGGTAATTGATCATCAATATCAGCATAGTAAATATGTAAGGAATAGAACAGGGCATCAGGTCGCACCATTACTTAGTACTTACTTAGTAAAACATCCATTACACAATGTTATTCAATTATTAACAAAAAAAAAAATATATATATAAATATATATATTTTTTATACTGCATTTATACATACAGTATAAATGCTGACTTTGTATCATTTTAAAGCTGTATTGTATAAATCAGGATGCAGCCACACACAGCTATAATCACTGTTTCTTCATCCTCAGATGTCCCATTGTGATGTATCAATTTCACTTCTTTTACATATTCGAAAGATATAAATTTGCAGGTCAGAGTCCCGAACTTTGGAACACAGCATATATATACTGATAGAGATATACTGTTAGAGATGCTGTTACCAAAAATGAATCTTCTGGGCCAATCAGATTCAAGAAATTCAGAGCCAACTCAGCAACTTTTTATTCATTTTTTAATTAAGTGTCGCAACTGAAAAACATTTCTAATGACAACAATGAGCACAACGAACTGAACAGAACTGACTTGAAGGGAAGCATCATGTTTTCCAGACATGTCTTATACCCCATACTCTTTGTGCTCTTTTCCACCCTGGATTGAATATGAAAAATGTGTTTTTTCCAACTCTCTTATATATCAATATATACTCAGGATGTGTGTCGCATTTGGTTACTTTAACACTGGTATTCTGCACCTTCTTGCTCCACCTGTCCAGAATACTTATGAGCTGTTCACTGTCACTTGGACTTCAAACCCCACGAATACTGCAGAACACAGTGTCAAAGTCATATTGAACACTGAAGCTCTGTCTTAGATGCTGGATTTGTGTCCTTCCGTCTTAATTAAATAATAAAAACAAAAAAAAACACAATAAATGGAAAAAATGCACAGAAATCCATTAAAACCGGGCTCATTTTATGAGGTTCATATCGGTGCTTCTGCTTGAGATTTATGCGGGCGATTCGTTGAATTGTGTCCTTTGGGTTTCTTGCTTTACTAATGCCATTCATTCTCGCTGTATGAGATTCCTGTCTGTGATGTAGCACAGTTATACTGTGTCGCTCTATAATATTGATGAGTTCTATAGCCGTCACATCATAATAATGGTAGTAAGAGGTGGATTGACGCAGGCAAAAGATCACTGAAAGCCTAGGTGTAAAATGTATGTAAATGTAAAAACATCTCTTTGCAGGATGGTTTCTAAAAAAAAAGTTCAGGCTTCCATGAAATATCCAGTTTTTCCCACATGAGCTCAGGTCAAAGCATTTCCAAGTTCCAGTTTTCCCACTTTCCAAATGTCAAGTTGAATGTTGCATAAAAATAAAAGGCTCGCTCTCATTACTTTTTTGGTAAGATCCTGTGGGATCCGAGGCCTGGCATACACTTGATGTGCACCAGCTAAACCTTTTTACTGGTGTAGCTTGCATTCCCATTGGCTTTAGGATGTTTCTTTACTCATACTGTGCATATTTCTAACCTCTCTGATGCCTCTGTAGAACGTCTTGTGTCAATCATATGTGCCAAATGCTCAGCTTTCTTAAGGTTGCAAGCAAAGTGTTCTGGTGCAAAAAATATTGCTAGTGAGTTCAATAGTTGCTATATTTTTTTACATATAACACATAGGAACGAACTGCTCAGCTGTAGCTACTGAATAAACAGCAGAAAAATCATTACGCTCACAACAACACAGCATATAATAACATTTCAATCAAATGTCTAGCAAAACTAATTGAAGTTCTCACTGGCATGAGTATTATATAGAATATTCATAGATTAACATAAAACAGAAATAGCTGTTTGAGTTATAATTATGAACATAAAGTCCATAGTGTTTGTTGTTAACCGCATGAAATGCACTTAATATAGCAGACTACTTCATGAACAACAACAACAACAACAACAACAACAACAACAACAAAAAAATCAATGAAATCGTGTACAATCCAAGCTTAGAGCTGCACAATTGATGGTTACCATTTACAACTCATACAGCAGGACCACAATGTGATCAAGACGAGAATAATGATCTAAACCAGCACTTGCTAATTTGATAATATGTCAGCCAGATTGACTTATTTAACAGTGGTCAAAGATTTCTTTTTTCTCCTACGCCAGCTGCTAAATTAGATACTCAATCAGATCCACCACACTGACCCGGCCATCATTATACGCAGAAATCTGATTCCAGTTCTTATGAATGGAAAATGCACATAGACTGGTCGAAACGTTCCTGAGTTAGATGATGTTGACTACAGAGGCTCGAGAACATAAATCTGCCCGTTTCTCCCTCCACATAAAGCGTGTCTGCAAGTTAAAAGGCAGGCCCTGACACTTTCATCAACCCTGCTGACAGCAAACCGCTGCCCTTCACCTTGAAGTCTGAATGTCAAACTGGCGTTCTCAGTAGGACCGCAGCTGCCTGTTTCTTTCTTTTCTTTCCCTCCGCTGGTCTTGTCTAGCGAGGTCAACAGCTGAACACGGCTGATGCCAGAGATGTAATTTATCATATAATATTACCATGAACTGAAAACATGAAGCATTTCAACAATATTCATAATGTATTTGCGGTGGTCCGGGAGAACTCACAGGATGTTGCTGCATTAAAATCATGGAGCGTTTCATCAGCAGGATATTGGCATGCTACAGAAAAATAAACAGAAGCAGGTCGGTTTGTGATACTTATATCCCGGTTAAATAGGAACTAGGAAGTGCTTTTCTCATATTGTAAAGCTATAGTTGCTCAGCCTAAACGGTTTGACTTTAGATACACATCTCCAGAGTGTTTTAACCAAAATAGCACACTGGATAGATATGTTATTTTTTCTAAACAAAAAAAGATTTGCTCAAACCCAAGGATAATTACAGATCACCAATTGCCCTGTATTTTCAATTACTACCACAATTATTCTTCCAGCAATCAAAGTTAATTACCATGGCACAGAGGGAGGCTGTGTTCGCTGATGTCCGACACCGAATTAAATTAGGACCGTTCTTTAAAGAAACACCTGCCTTTACAGTTCTAGGCATTAAATTACCCAGCAAACATGTAGATTTCAGAGTTTGCTGAGGGAATCAGTAGGGGGTTCAGAGGGGAGTCGTCCGGTCAGGCAGGCAGGCAGGCTTCAGTTATCCTGGTCATATCTGATAGCAAGAATCAAGAGAAAATCAATGTAGATAGATATCATCATCATGAGGTAATGTTTATAGGATGTATACCATCCAAGGGAAAGAAGAAAGCTGAGAAGACAGCTGAGACAGAGCACAAACAAAGAAGTATACCGTTCACAGTGTACGGGGTGAGATGAGTCAAAATCTGGTATCGTTTTCCAAGAATTGTTATCTAATCTCAGAGAGTTTATGTGCACCCCTGCAGCCTGATCCAATGCCGACGCCTTATCCTGAACCACTTCTACTGCTGTGACTCCTCTCACACTACAGGACTGCCTGATTCATCCTGAGACTTGCATGGCGCTTCTTGCATTTGTGACTCACTTTTCCACATGGTTCCACTCGAATAACCCCTAACTCCCTCACTTCCAAAAAGAAAAAGAATCACCTTTCAGTGCTTCAGTGGATAATCTCACCCGAATGTTTTCGATTTTGGACATGAGAACTGCTGCCGTGATCATAAACACAGTCACACCGTCCTGTAAAACTGTTGGTTCCGCTCCGGATTTCTTCAAGGGAGCTTTTGTCTAACTTAAGTTATATAAGTGATGTATATGATAGCATCCTAGCTGGCTATTCCTCGGTATAAACCAGTTAGAAATGAATGACAGTTATTTTAGATAAGAAATGAACCCTTTCTTAGGATGAAGAGGGTTCATTCTTATCTTCAGTAACCAAAAGAGTGTTCATAATTTTGGTGTTTCCCTCATCAATAATCTCCCATGGTGAGATTATATAGCACTAAACAGCCATACTAATCACATTTGAATGCCATGGTGTCTGAGGGACTCCTAAGGGAGAAGAAAGTACATTCAGTACTCTGGTAAAAACCGACATTTGGGCATTTCTTGAGCCCATTTGTTAAAAAAAAAAAAAAAAATGGAGAAATATGGTTATTTCCCCGGAACTCATTCTTATCTAGATGCCTTATTTAGCACGCTTTTTGTCATCTGTTTAATTATACCCCTTTTTGTGGCTATTCCAATACAAGCAAAAGCCTTTCGACTACAAAACAAAACAAAAGTCAGAATATAGTCCTCTTTTGTCTCTGGAGCGATCATTTATCCAGCAACTTGTTCTCATTTACACACGGAGAAATAAGAACAATGAGCTTCAGATGAGAACTTGACAGGCTTCCATCCATCCGTTTCCATTTCCTGTCCCGTCCTACGCATTTAATCACCACGTCGAGCAACGAAGGATACAACAAGCCATTGCTACTCATTATCCCACTCTATGACTCACTGACAAAGATACAAATATGCCGCTGTGTTCTGGATCTCTCTGGGTGCTCCAAAAACACAGATGCAGAAAGATCATTGTGCTCATTGTGTATATGTTAACTCTGAAAAAAATACCTCCTCCTGACTCACGGCTATTGTTACGCTATAGTTATCCTCTATAAAGGAGCTCTTTTGGTTGAAGTCGACATGGCTGTTTTCTATTGTCAGAAGGAGGGCTGAGGAGGCGTGCTCAGTTCGGTCTTTGTTTGAGTTGTTTGCGATGTCGGCAGTTAAAAAAAATGCAATAGGGATGTGACCGATTCGCAAATGATACGATACATTAAAGATACATATGAAGCAGCTACGGATTCGATTCGATCAATGAGATTCGATAGGATGGAAAAATAACATCTGCAATTCAATATGGTCCAGATAGTTTGCTTTTATTTCTTTGGTTCTGTCTCCAGGAAGATGCAGCTCTACCTCTGCCATGTTAATCGAGAAACTGTTGAGCGAGGAGAAATCGATCTACAAAGAAGATATTGGACACAAATTACTGGTCACTATCTAAATAACAAAAAAGTATAGGTTCATCTACTAATAATTATATATAAATAAATATTTTTTTACTGATGCTTATCGGTAAGACTTAACATCCCTACACTGCAAAAACTATGGTAACGTTTCCATCAATTATGAGTAGAACAATGACTATTGTATTTTTGTGTCCATTTTTTTTTTACATGTCAGGACAAAAATCATCTGATCCTCATCTCAGGTTAAATACAACCTTAGAAACAACAACACATACAACATATATAAAACCATGTCGTTATTTATTATTTTCAAAAATCTAGCCGAATTGCCGAAACCATGTGTGAAAATCTAAGAACACCTAATGAGTCAATAGCTTGTAGCTTGTAACAGATTTAGCAGAAATAACTTGAAGTGATCATATTCTGTATTATATTATCCAACTTTCACAAAATTTGGAGAAATTTTGCCTCACTCTTTTTTTACAATGTTGCTTTATTTCAGTGAGGTTTGCAAGCATTTGTGTATCCACAGCTCTCTTAAGGGCCTGCCACAAAATTTCACTCACGTTAAGGTCTGGCTCAATCACTGGATTTCTCCCAGGTTATTTTACTTGTAAAGAAAGTGACCAAACTAATATTAAAGTTTTTAATATTAAACTTTTAATGAAAAGCACATATGATCTCTTTGCTCTGCATTTCACAGTCTCTCAGTGCTGGTGAGCTGCACAGCGCTTGGTGCAATATTCAATTTCTCTTTGCTGACGTCTGCAGCTCCCAGTCTGGGGTATTCTACTGTACTGTAGCTAAAATACAAATACACCCTCTACTTTACAAGTTCTTATATTTACTTTTGTCTTTGATATTTCTAATCGGTGGAAATTAAGAGGTACTTTTATGAACTGATAAGGGCTCCAGAGAGTCTGGAGAGCTGGCTTAAATCCACAGAGACCCACTTCCTTGAACACAAGTTGATTAATTAGTCTTTATTACTCTATGAAGAGAATTAACATGAATGAATATTACAAGAGCACTTTTGTGAAATAGCTCTTGAGTTTCACCTAAATGTAATTCGTCTGCAAGGTGCTGCAACTTAAATTAATCGAGAGAAAATTGGAAAATTCACATACTGTATTTATGGTCTTGGAAAATATGTTGAGAGATGCAACCTGTGGATTAGTCTATATGATTTACGATAGTTTATATGATATACGATAGTCTTTATGATTTTTGAAAGACACATCCATGTTCCCTTTTGTATTCAACAAACTAGGTTATTTACCAGTATGAAGATTTACTGTAATTAAACAAATATATAAATGTCCAAATGTTCCTTTTCATTTTCATTGAAAAAAATACTCCATTAGAATGAATTAAAGCTTTACACACTATTGGCATCTGGACAGTACGTTTCTCCAAGCATTCGGGTGAAATACTTGCCATGCCTCTTGTAAAATTGGCCAACGGCATGCTTTGCTAGTTGGAGATTTCTTAATCCCAGAGCAGTTCAATAGGCTTTAGGTGTGGTGACTGGGCAGGCCGTTGCATAATAGATAACACTTTAGCCAACTACTCTCTAAATAACGAGTATACGATTCGGACGTACGATCGTTGTCTTGTTGTATGGTGAAATCGGTTCCAATTAGCCAAAGTCCAGATGGAATTACATGGTGTTGGAATGGTAACCATGTTGGTTCAGTTTACCTGAAATAAGTCTCCAAACATCCCTGCTCCAAAACAACCCCAGTCTATTAAGCTTCAGCCTCCATGTTGATGCAGTCTGCTTGGCAGTACCAAAAAAGTTCTTCTGTTAGAGCCAAAAATTGCAAATGTGGGCTTATTTGTCCACAGAACTTTCTTCTCGTCATTCACTGTTCAATTCATGTGTGTATTTGCCTTGTACCTGATTTGTTGCATAGAAAGAAAAGGAACATTCATGTGTTTCAAAAATGATAAAAGACAAGGTGTTTTCAAACTCTTGACAGGCACTCTAGTCTAAATGTTTTATTATTAAAGACAAAATTAATAATAAAACAATTATAATAAAATTACCCTACATTCTCTGTGAATGACTTCCTATACTGTTGCTTTTTAAAGACGGTCATTTTTGGGTCTCTGGGCCATTCTTTTTCTGGTTCCAAAAGTAAATCCCCATGACATTTTAAAAACTACTTTAACCAAAATGATGCAGTAGGTTACTTCTATCCGCAAGATCTTTTCTAGCTGTTGGTACTCATTGATCTTCATTGATGAAGTTCAAGTAATCTGTGTGTCTTCTTTGACTAATGACATTAATATAAAATCCAACCTGCCTCTTGGGAGATTTAATTTAAGTCCCAATTATGTTTTGAAGTAGCTCATATCATTTATCAGGGAGTCAACTTAGTAAATTCTAGGATCTGTTTATCTGCCTTAAAAACCTGGTCTAGGACTAGCTTTAACCTCTGTCAAGGAAACCACCAAACTCTTAAAAATTTTTTTTTTTTACATTTAGTCCCCATTTGCTCTTACAATAACCTCCACCCTTCTGGGACGACATGCCACTAGATTTTGGAGTGTGCTTGTGGAGATTTGTGCTCATTTAGCCACAAGGGCATTAGAAAAGTCATGTACTGATGTAGGTGAGGAGGCCTGGGGTGCAGTCAGCATTCCAATTCATTCCAAAAGTGTTCAATAGGGTTGAGGTCAGAGCTCTATAGCAGGCCACTTAAGATCTTCCACGACAACCACAGCAATATAAAGTATATCCTTATAAAGCTGCATTCAAAGACCTTGTGCCTCCAGTTTTGTGTTAACAGTTTGTCTAACCACTGATAAAGTAAAGGATCCTGTAATGTAACAGATAACAGTCATATATAATTGTGTGCCTTTGTGGGAATAGTTTGTGGAGAGACCACATGTTGCTAGAAAAGTCATGTGACCTATTACTTTTGTTCATATAGTATATTTGTTTATATGTATTGTTAAACTCTGTAAATAGATCTAATGATGGTAGAAGGACCTGACGGCTGTACACACTTCATTATCCTTAAAGGCTTAAAAACTCAAATTCATGGTGAAATAACTTTTATCAATTAACGCATATCCTTGTCGACACTTGAATAAAAAAGAAAAAAGTAAAATTCCCAGTCACTCTACATCAGAGGTCTCCAATCTTTTCCAGAAAGGGCCAGTGTTGGTGCAGGTTTTCATTCCAACCAATCAATGGTCACACCTGATAGTCATTGAAAATGAAGATCATTAGATTTGAACAGGTAGAATTTGGTGTGGACTTGCTTGGTTGGAATAAAAACCTGCACCCACACTGGCCCTTTCTGGAAAAGATTGGATGCTCTACATGCATCAAACTAAGTTCCAAATTGGTTTTGCACTTATGTCCCAGCACATTAGCTTGTTTCGAGGTGTATCTTGTACAACTTGCACAAGCGACAAATAAACAACAATTCACCAATAAATGGCAATACTTTTCAACACAAAACATCTGAGAAAGAAAATCTCTGCTTCAGTTTTTACCAATTTCTTCAGGACAAACACCCCCCCCCCCCTGCCAATCTTCATAAGCAGTGAAATAGTAGATCTGACATCCCAGAACCCAGCAAATGCTTTGGAGTTAAACAGCAACTGAAGGCTGAGAACGGGGATGCAGTGAACCGTGCTCATTTTCACTGTGAACTTTGACCCAGACTACTGCTAGAGATTTCAATGCTATAATGACAGCACAATAGAGGCCGTGTTGATATATACGGTGATACACCTACATCTATAGTTACTGTATTCAATGAAGTAGAGAAAAATTGGCTTCGAAGATTTAGCAATTCAAAATGATAATTTTCTTTTTTAAATTTGTCAAGCTAATTACTTGTCATGTAATGCATGTTAGACCTATCTTTCTGCTATTGCACTTTGTACCTAGGACAATCACAAATTTGTCATAATGATCAATGACTGGTCATTTAGAAACAATGATGATGGTTGACTAGTCACTGGAAAACATTGTTGATCAGTGAGTGCTTGTTTGAAACAATTGTGGTCAGTGAAAAGTTAATAGGAACAATGATGAGTGACTATCTGTTGGGAAACTGGTAATAAGTGACTGGTGACTGGGAACGGTGGTGATGAGTGGCTGGTGACTGGGAACAATAGTGCTCAGTGACCAGTCATTTGTTAACAGTGGTGATCAGTGACAGGCCATTGGTCAACAGTTGTAATCAATGAACTGTCATTGAGAAACAACAGTGATAAGTGACTGTCTGTTGGGAAACAATACTGATGAGTGACTAATTTTTGAGAAAAACTGATGATTAGTTATCTAAAATGAGACTAATGAAATTGAAACAATGGTAATCAGTGACTGGTCATTGGGAACAATAGTGATGAGTAACTGGTTGGTGGGAAAAGTAGTCATGAGTGACTGGTTGTTGGAAACAATAGTAATTAGTGGCTGGTTGTTGGGAACAATGGTCATGAGGTACTGGTTGTTGGAAACAATAGTGGTTCTATTATTACTAATAGTGTTAACAGTGGTACTGCCACCATCTTGGATCATAGGTTTTCACACATTCCAGCATGTCAGGAAGCTAGGGTTAGAGCACAAGGTCAGCATCCCTGGAGAAGATAGGATTAATGCCTTTGCTCAAGGGCCCAACAGTGGCAGCTTGGCAGTGCTGAGGCTTGAACCCATTCAGAAAATGACAGCCTCTTTGGGTTGTGTTCCTTCTTGCCCCCAACAAGTAGCTGTGAAAAGTATTTTCATGTCATGCAGAAAGAAAGCTCTATGTCAGGCTTAGCTGTTCAAACCATGTCACAGTTTGGTTTAAATATGCAGAGACATGATGAAAAGTGAAGGGAATATTGTGCGAGTATGGAATATGACAATGACAGCATGACTGCTGTCTCCTCCCAATGGGCTCAATCTGGTTGTGCTAGTGGGAAATGAGATGATACACCGCAGGTGACTGCTCCAGCCGTCTGTCCCTCACAGTGTGCAAGGAAAAACAGCTTTGCCCTAGCAGTTCAGAGATACCTTCAGTCGATGGAGGCCTATAAGATGCTAAGAAAGCGGGGAAAGTCAGTCAGTCAGTCATTAATACGTACAAGGAATTCGCAACAAGGTCTAACACAGCTACAGTATAGGCATTCCCAGTAAACATTTCCTTTCAGAGGTTACACATACAGCAGGTAATAGTATCTTCGGCATTCACAAAATCCTATCATCACTCATCTCTTACACGCAAAAAAAACATTAGATTACATATTAGTAAAATAGATTTACTGAAAGAGGTCTATACAGATTAAAGCAGCTGGAAGTTCCAAAATTAAGATTTTATTACTTTTCCACCATGCTTTGTAAAGCATCATGGTGAATGGTGATAGCAAGCTTTCAAAGTTTAGTTAGCCAGCTAAAACACAATCAAATGTTGGCAAATAAGGCAATGTTTTATTTATAGGAGGGTGTGGTGCATTCCTTCCTACAGACCACTGTGTATCTCTGAGGCAGTCCTAATGATCTAGCCAGCTAAACGACTCACACTTGGTTGCTTTCAATGTGCCATCTATGTATGTTAATGTGATAGAATCTGAAAACTGAAACTTTGACAAACTGTGACTATGACTCACAGCTCCAGCATTCCTGGTTCGATCCTTTGCTTGAATTACTGTTTCATACCATGGTGTTCCTGCGATATATAAAGCTCCATTCTAAACTTGACCAGAATGGAAAATTACTAAAAAAATAATAATAATAATTGAACCATTAACTTACTCTTTTTTTTTGTGTGTGCGTTGCATACTATAGACCAGGGTTCCCCAAACTACAGCCCGCCCTTACATATGGAACGGCCCTCTGAACAATGCCAGAGACATATTTTAAAAATGTAATTCCGAATATATGTTTTAATTATATCAAATCTATATTTAATAAAAAAAAGGTTGGCTTTTAAAGAAAAAAATATCTTAGGTATTAATTAAGGTCGAGGCACTAATAGTTTAATAGTTTTAGTTTTAGTTATAAACTCCATACCAACAGTTTTTCCGGCTCCCGGTACACTGTCATTACGAGAATGACCTCTTAAGGCAAATCACTGACGCTACGTGCTGTTTGTTTTTATGTGTGAGATTGCGTGCTGCAGGAAAATTTATTCATATTTAGTGCCTTAATCACATTTTCATGATTCAGTATTGTTTTTTCTTTTTGTTTTCATTTTGAAATAAAGTTCAGTACTGTTTTACATGGAGTTATTGGTAAATATGATTCAACCTAGCTATCAATATCAGTAAAATCGGTTGGCCGATAGTTATTAAAATAACCTAATGATTTGTTAGATTCACCCACCAACTATATGCATATGGATAAATATGTAAAGGTTTTGATTTCACAAAAAAAAAAAATTCATTATTATAGTAATAATGGTCTTTCAAGTAGCAATATTTTGTATCTTGAACAGCAATGCTTATTTGTCTGTACAGTGCATAACAAAATAATAAACCAATGTAGCATTAAGAGGCATCAGATTTACATTTAAAGTCATCAAATCTCCACAATAATACTGGCAGTCACTCCGGCCCATGTCATTTTTTCTGTTACAGACCGACCTGGTCTCCATTAAAGAAAGGAAAAAATACATCTGGCCCTCAAATATCTAAAGAAATGTATAATTCTGACATTCTTTTGACGATCCAGAACATCTGCGACTCTCTGTAGATGCACTCATGTAGCACATTAGCTTCTTTTTCCAGCTCATACATTATAGCCATGATGGTTCCAGTTTACTCCTCCACTCCCTATTCTTCTACTCTCATGGCCTTTCTTTCTCTAAATTTGTGTCCAACTAGTGACATTTCACTGCAGCTCTCAGTTCCAATGGCAACCAAATTTGTCTTTGACCTCGATTTAAAATTTAATCCCAGATCAGAACAACCATTGGCATATAGCTGAGATTACATCATGCTGACACTATAAGGCGAACGTGTACCAGTGTATCTGGACAGGATCAAATCACAGCCAAAGGTCATTTAAAAAAAAATATTTGACACTAGCGTTGCTTCTATTTTGCTTTCCCTAGTTATTTCCCATTTTCCCATTTAAGCATGTATCTTTCAATATAATTCATTACGATTTTTGTTGATAAACATGTACCTGTAAAAAATTTTTTTTTATGAGATTTTCAAAGAAGCACTCCCATTGGATGTCCTGCTGTTTGCTCAGCTCGGGGTGTAAAAATAAAAAGCTATCCAGCTGAAGAACATCTTATCATTTCCTAACACCTGAGGTCACTGATGGATTTCTGCACCATCCAAGAATGCAACAGAGTCAAGCAGCCGAAACAACAATTGCGAAGTTTAAATACCCAGAAGTCTGCTTTATAAATAGAGAAAAGCTCAAAGCTATCAGTTCAGCATTGTGCAAACATGATCACCACAAGGTTGCCTCAGACGACATTGTTTTTTTGGCTAATTCATTCCATTAGTGCATAAAAATAATGCTTCTGTTTTCTACAGTTGCAGTTTACTTAATGAATGACTAATGTCGAGCAGTATAAAAAAACACATGAATATTGGAGATACTGAACAATAACAGTTTGAGGTAAGTGTATGATCATTCAGGCACATGGTCCTTGATCCTCAGACCACAACCTTGTTACATCATATCAATTCAGAAATCTATCACAATCACACTTTTAAAGTCTCCTTGTCTATTACTCTGACTATGATAAGGCTTTTGTGGAGGTGGTAGATTAGTGGTTTAAGCTCTGGTTTACTGATCCAAAGGTCAGGGTTCAAGCCCCAGCACCATCCAACTGCCACTTAGTGCATATGTGACGAATAATACTTCTTTTAATAGCCTGCTTTTTTTCTCCACACTTTTTTTTATTCCTGTTTCATGAATTCCTGTCCTTCTGCCTGAGTCACATTCCAAAGTATTGCCAAGACCCTTTGGTTTGTGTATATTACATTAAGTTTTTCTGAAACCCTGTATTCCATGACAGACCACTTATATTTGTCTTAGAAGTGTAGATTTGTGTAAATTGAATTACTTTTAACCATAGCTTTAACTCAGACAAAAAACATCCAAATGCCCTCAATTACAACTCATAATTGCTCGAATTAGTCAAGGCTCCATGGAGGGAAGTAGGAACATCATGAAGAGTTTCTTTAGATATAAATAGAGAAGTGCATCTCTTATTGCCTAATGAATCAAACAGCAGGATACTTACTAATCTTTAAAAGAAAGAACTACAATTTCTGAATGTGCAAAGGCGGGGTGATGGGGCGGTGGCACTACAGCAAACATCACACATCTTCCAGTCTCTAAAAAGTCCAATGATAAAAGCAAAGTATTTACCATGAGCTGTGTTAGCATCAGGGAAATTTAAGAAAATGGAAACATTATTAATGTAAGAGCTCAGTGTTGCTATTTGGTGAGAGGAGTGTTAGGTTATGATCTTCCTGTTCTATCTAACAAAACAAAGACAAAGTCCTCTATACTGTATGAGGAAGAAACTGTGAGAGGAACCAGACTCAAAAGAGAACTCATCCTCATCTAGGTGAGACCAGATATCCATACTATTATAATTCTGTCATTATTGATTATTACCTGTTTACCGATGGAGACTTGAATACAAAACTGTTTGTGGTAATTACAGCTCTAAGCCATTGTAGCAGACTGTTTATATTCATTACAATCCAAATCCATCTTCATGGTTCTTGAGTAACCTCCTGAAGGTTTCTGCTGTTCAAAGGGATCAAACTAGTTTTTGGGGAACAATAAGTTTCTGTACCAATAGTTTGTACCCCAAACCTAGTAAAATTTTGCTTAGTTCCTAGTATCCATTTTGGAAAATTTTGGAATTTTGGAAAAGCTATTATTAATATATATAGAGGCTCCCCACTTAACGAACGAGTTATGTTCCCAAACGACCATACGTAGCATGAATTTGTTTGTAAGTTGTTACTGTGTTCGTTATTGACTACCGTATTTTTCGAACTATAAGCCGCTACTTTTTTCCCACGTTTTGAACCCCGTGGCTTAAACAACAAAGCGGCTTATTTATGAATTTTTCCTGGGTTTCACAAACTTTAAGCCAAAAAACTGAACCCCATAACATTAGACCAATGAAATTTCCGAACGGAAACGGAAAAACGCACCCCACCTGTGTTCTGAGCTGCACGGTATCGGGAGAAAAAACTTTATTCTTAAACGCACGACGATGCCAAAGGATAAACTAAAGGATAAAGACAGTGAACAATGCCTTTCTTTGTAGGCTACTGTTTAGATACAAGCCGTTGTAACGTGTTGAGTCTGGGTGAAGGGAGAGCTCGCTAACTCCAGTTGAAACAGAAATCATATAAGCACAGACAGGTTTCCAAAACTCGTGCTTTTTTATTTTTCTTGGCAACAGCGTTACGGGTTAGTCAAAGAAACTTAAAAATCAGCATCAGAAAATAATAGGGACATAATCCTCAGTCTTGCACACACGCAGTAATACCAGAAAAATGCGGCAGCAGGCTATTCCCAAAATACCGCTATGCTCCTAAAGGAAGCGCAACATATTTCACCCGTTACACCGTGTAACAGACACTGTCTTTCGTTAAAGCCTGTGTAAAGTTCATTAGTTTCAGTGTAGACACCTGCAGCTTATAGACAGGTGCAGCTTATTTATGTTTAAAATAAAAATCTTTGTCAAAATCAGTGGGTGCGGCTTATATATAGGTGCGCTTAATAGTCTGTATATTACGGTACGCATATCGCATATCTCCTAATGATGTAAGAGCTATAAATACTATTAAATAAACAATTAAATATACTAAAACAAATCAAAATAATCGAAATACTGTATACAATATTTTGTACTAAGTAATAAAAAAATAATAAAAATGTATAAAAAAAAATGACTTAAAAATATTAATTCGCCCAAGTCTAGATTCTAGAATCAGGTAGATTTGTTACGGTCGACGACTAGCTTGTGGCGGCTCTCCACCGTTTTTAATTTTTCTGACTCCAAACAAATTTCACTTTGAGGGCAGGTTTTCTGTAAAAGTTTGTAAAGTGAATGTTCTTGAAGTGGGAAGCGTCTGTACTGGTATACTAAACTAGAATAAACATTATGTAACTGAACACTGAAATGGAAAATTTCTCTACAAGTAGTCAAAAATTCAAGACAAAAACTCAGGACAAATTTTCTTCCACAAAACCACATGTACTCACAAAAAAACCCGCAATCACGGCAGTCACTTCATAGACACTGAATCAGGTGCAAAATCTTGCAAGTGTTTGCCCCTTTCTGCCTCGGATTACCCTTTAACAGAGTTAAACCAGCTTGTTTGCATTTTGACCTCGGTATGCAAGGTTATTTCGATTACGATTTTAATGTATCGGATTTCCTGGTTCCGCATTAGGCTTCCTCATAAGTCTCCTGGAACCATATAATTCAGCCAACTTAAATTTATTGCAGTGACATCGAGCTCAAATTTATCATCAATTCGTCCCTAGGAAGTTCCTGATAAGATTAGGCCGTGAGGCCAAACACAATATACATCGCCCACAAGGCATCGCCTCGCCATAGCTTCAGCACACACGATCTGTTTGAGTTCAGAGAGAGGAAATGGTATTATAAGAGCCATTGAAATAAATTCATATGTGCTGAGTTAGAAGATGCACTGTGAGGTGGATTCTAATATGAAGGTCTCAGATGGCCTTGGGTGCAGTTCTACTCCTCTCCTGATATACTGACCTTCAAACTAAGAGCAAATATGGGGGATGGAAAAGGCCGTAAGATAATTATAACCTTCGTTTGACGTTGCTGTGGTTGTAATAGGATTAAACTAGAGGGCGAGTTGCGTGGACACTTCTGAGTTAAGAAAGAATAGATATAGAGTCTGAATGACACTGGAAGGAAGCTAGTGCAAATTCACGCGGTTGAGATTATTATGAATTTTTCATGAAATATAATCTAAAAAATGAAGGCTGTTTGGCTTTTCGAAAAACGCTGTTTCTAGCCATAAGCAATATACATGTAAATGCAATGTAAATTTCAAATTGAACTAATGCATGTCACTCGAGATTTGTGGTTCTCAACATATAAAAGAACACAATTGGGAAGTGGGCGGAGCTTAATCATACTTTCAAGTTACATTTCGGATAATGTTTTGGTCACAAGTGTATTTTTATATAAATATATTCAAATTGTATGTAAATCCAATAATGTATAATGACATTTTGGATGTTTTTCATTTAGAATAATATTTGAAGGTTGTGTTTAAAGGTTGCTGGCATTCAGGTCTAGGATTTTTGGCTGCTGTCAGTGTCTTCACTTGTCCTCCTTCCAGCTTTTCTGGTTCATTTCTAAATTATATGGCTTGCTATATCTATATGGACAAAATTTTGTGAACACCTGACCATAAGATTGGTGTGTACGTTTTAAATATTCCATTCCATATTTAGTCTTTATTTGCTATTATAATAACCCCAACTCTTCTAGAAAGATGTTCCACTATGTTTTGTACTGTGGCTGTGGTCATTCAACCATAAGGGCCTGAAGGTACTGATGCAAGGTGAGGAGGCCTGGGGTGCAGTCAGTGTTCAAGTTATCCTAAAGTTGTTCAGTAGGGTTGAGGTCAGAGCTCAATAGCAGGCCTCAAGGTCTTCCACTCCAAAGTGTGTGCACTATATCTTCATGGAACTGTCTTTTACAGAGGGGAATCAGATCATTATAAGTCCCTCTGGATAAGGGGGTCTGTTAAATGTCATAAATGTGGCATTTTTTATTTACAATAAAAAAATCCCAGACAATTAGACCCACTGCATATTTACTGCATTAACAATTCAAAAACTAAATCTGGTCCAATTTCTGTCAATTATTATTATTTTTTTCATTACAAAATTTAAAGCTCTTTCCAATTCTTGAAAAAGAAAATTATAGCCGAAAAGCTTATCTGAAATAGGTGATTTGAGCATTCTTTGCTAATATCTACCTCTTCTCTTATTTCCCCAAATGCCACCATTAGCCATTAAAAAAACGTTATTCTAATGAAAAATGATTCACATAGTAATACCTCCTTGCGTCCCTCAAGCCCCAGAGTTGTCCATTAGGGTGACAATAATATGTTAATGTGCAGCAAAGAGGACACTTTTTCAATTTGTCCCTAATGAGCTGGCATTTAGGGCAAGCGCTGGTGCTCGAACCACATGATTCCAGTGTCCTAACCTATTCCACCCGCAGTGCATCTGTGACATCTCTAGTTTAATTCAACACAATAGGATGTTCTAAGTATCTGATAATTCATAGTAAATTAAATGAAGTGAAATTGGAAGGAAAAAAAATAGCCTAAGAGATAAGAGATGGAGTAAAGAGACATGAAGTTGCTGGAGCCGGAGAGATCATAGATAGCAATCAATGGTTTGTGCGATAGAAACTTGACTGCATGCTTAACGTAAGTGTTTCAGGACTGATGAACTCAAGAAGAAATACGACCGGTGGATTGCACTGAAAGTTCAGGACCTTTAGTAGCAAACATGGAGGAAAGTCATCAATGTTGAGTCAAGAGTTGCAAGGTACAGAGCTTTGCTAAGCACAATGCATACGTTAATAGATGTTAACCTTTTAGGAGTTACTGTTTGGACACCCTACAGTTCCAATCTAAAAAAAATTCACTTATATGAGGTATTGTTACATCACATTCTATTAACCACATTTGAAATTCTCAAAGACAATACAAAAAATGTTATCCAGTGAACCAGATTAAGAATATCATTTCAAATTCCTAAATTACTTCATATATGTTCATTCCTCATGAGCAAGTGGCTACAGTGGTGAGGGAAAACTCCATGATATAATATGAGGAAAAAACCTTGAGAGGAACCAAACTGAAAAGGAAACTAGTTTTCATCTGGGTGACACTGAATCAAATAAAAATGGACTTCAGCTACACTGCCACAAATCACACATCATAAATCACAAAGAATATAAAAGCATAGGCACCAGTGGTGGACGACATACACACACCATGTAGTTGAGTTAAAGTAGAGAGACACTAGGTAAAAATATGACTCCACTAAAGTAAAAGTGTCCCTTTAAACTTTCACTTGAGTAAAAGTAAAAAATTATTTGCCTTCAAATATACTTAAGTATCCAAAGTAATATGAATTATTATGGCTTTAATGTTTCTCAATCAACTTAGTTTATGTGAAAAGTATGTGGAAATGTTCATCTTAACACACCGATCTATTATTAGAATGATATTAATGAGTCAAACACTGATTGATATCGAATTAAAATTATCATGAGGCCAAAACCTTTTTTTTCAACTACAAATAAACCCCCAAGAATAAGGCCACGGGTGATGTGTCGAGTTCGAGTCAGGAGTTTCTTCCATCATTTATTCCTCTCTAAAATGTTCTGATTGCTGTTGAACTGCTGTTGAACTGTTTGTTGGTGATAGATGGTAGATACCACCAAGCGCCAATCACAACAAGTTCAAAACAGAGCGTGCGCCCGACCTGATTGGTGAATTGCTGCATGTTTGACCAGTTAAGTTTGCATCCAATAAATTAAAAGAAACAACTGATTTTGCTAAATGTAGTTGAGTAAAAAGTAGGATATTTGATTACGAGTTGAAATAATAGACCAATTTTCTTTCTTGTTTACAAAAACACAATTCTTTGGTCATGAGTTGAAAACATCATCAGTCTTATGTGAATCATCACTTCTTGTTGATCGGTTCATTAGAAAAAAACACAGGAATCCCAATTTCATTCATTTTCATTCTTAAATGAACACATGATATGTGTCTGATAAAAGTGGCTGAACGTGGCTCAGGTCTGATTTGTGTGAGGAAAAAAACATTCCTTTCGGGTTTCATATTAAGGCAGAAAATTGGATTTGTTGTACTTCACCATGGTAATGTGAAAGGATTTTTTGTGAGTACTTATAATCGTGGGTTTGGGGATTTTTTCATTGTCAAGTACAGACATGGACAAATTTGTTAGTACCCCTTCATAGGACAAGAACCCCCCACAATTTTCTCTGAAATCACTTGAAATGGACAAAAAGATTTGAGGATCATGCCATATTTCATAAATAGCAGACTTTAGATTTTTGATTTAACAGAATATATAATAAACAAAACAAATTAAATGGTTCATGTTCAAATTTGTTGGCACCTCTAGAGAAGAAATATAAACAATTAAATTGTAGTTATATTCCAGGCAATTTGTTTTCTTAATTAGTAATATATGTCTTCAACCTTGACATTCTTCTTCTTCTTTTTTTGGCGTCCCCCATTTGGGGTCGCTACAGTGGATCATTCGTCTCCATACCCCCCTGTCCTCTACATCTGCCTCTTTTAAACCAACTACCTGCATGTCTTCCCTCACCACATCCATTAACCTCCTCCTTGGTCTTTCACTTTTCCTCCTTCCTGGTGGCTCCATCCTCAGCATTCTCCTACTGATATACCCCATGTCCCTCTTCTGCACATGTCCAAACCTTCTCAGTCACTCACGTCTCCAAAACGCCCTACATGCGCTCTCCCTCTGATAAACTCACTTTAATTCCTGTCCATCATCATCACTTCGAATAAAAATCTTAACATCTTCAGCTCTGCTACCTCCAGCTCCACCTCCTGTCTTTATTTAAATGGATAAAAGTAGGCATTCTGCTGTTTGGGACCACTATATTTGGCTGGAGGTTCCTTAAAGAATTTTCTTAGCCATTTTTCCATAAATAGTACTCAGAGAAGTAAACAAAACTTTCACCTATACAAAAGTAGTAATAAAATGAAAAAAAAAAACCCTCCGTTTTATTGAGAAGAAAATGTTTTTCAGGTTACAGAAAAGAAACAGGTAGGCTGATATAAACATAAACCAATTCAAGGCCATTCTCTTCTCTTGAAGAACAGGACACCATTAGCATTTGCATTCTCGCTGCCTCTGATCCCTTGTTCGATTAAATCAGTCAGGCCTTGGGTATCAGCTCCTCACTTTCATTTCTCTCCTATCAAAAGGGTGATTATGATTTGCCCGACTATGTTTCAACCGAGCAACCGAATAAATCATTTGGCGGAGGGTGTGGTGGGGAGGTGTGGTGGGGGTTGAAAACACTGTCATAAATCAAGATTACCATGTCAGCCTGTGCAAAATGTGCAAGTAGGAAAATGTGATCAGATTTATTATCTTTTTTACACTCAAGCTGTTGATGATCAAAGCTGCTTCCATTTCAAACGCACGGAAATGAACGAACAAAGAAGAAATTTCCTGTCGGTCATGGTCGTTAGCAATGAAATTATCAAAGTGGGATCTGTTTGATCATACGAATAAATTGTCTTCACCGTTGAACTACAGCCTCCCTTAAAAAAACACGAGATATATGCTTAACCAATGGATTAGAATGTGTAAAAAAACATTAGCAATTGAATCTGAGAACTGTTGTGGAAACTCTTAAATTTTTTTTTTTTTATTAACGAAGGACAGACTTCAGGGCAAAACATAAGCAAAGACTTCCCAGTTCCATCTTTTGGTTGCCCGGAGACTTAATTGACTAGGATAGAAATGTTATGTGGGCGTTACTTAGCTAGTTGCGCACATTAATGCAGATTGAAGGCCAACTCGCACTGGAGGATTCACGTCAGGTGTTATATCACACTTCGTATCGTGACCTTATTAAACTCAACGTTAACATGCAGCGCAATCCATCGGAGACTTGTCAAACTCCTGACACCGTTTTATCCGTTGTGTTTATTGTATCAATCTACAAAGAAGTAAAAACTGTCATTAGAATAAGGTGCAATAAACTTAAATAAGCACAGATAATGCAATTGACAAAACAGGCTTTGCAATGAAGAGTATTTATTGAATGCAGCTCCATCCTCTTCTTTTGCTAGCACCTTTCTTATATCAATCTAGTGAAAGATATACACCATTTGTGAGATTTCATTCAGCGACAAGGGTGTTAGTAAAGTCATGTAAGATGTAGGTGAGGTGAGGAGGTCTGGGGCGCAGTCAGCATTTCCAATTCCTTCCTAAGGTGTTCACTAGAGTTGAGGTCAGAGCTCAATAGCACTCAAGATCTTCCACTCTAACTTATATGAAGCATATTTTCCTGGAGCTGGATTTGTGCACAGGGGCACATATAGAACAATGATAATTAAGAACCAAAACACTAAATCACGTGAAAATTTGTCCTAAAATGAGCCCAAGCAAAGAAAACAACCTCGGAAAAAGACAAAAGACAAACAGTGCAGTGAAACCCTGAGTATATATAAACACCAGTGCTAATGCAGTCAATATGAGCCAGGTGTGGAATGTGAAATGTGTTTCAGTACTCCTGTCCATAGCCTTGACACACATCACTATAACGTGAATTGCATTTAAACCGTGCCAGTACCAGAATTATGCAGATCTCAAATGAACATCTTTGTCAGGAAATTCGGGCTAAATGTTAACTTCAGTGCTAATGGGATGAAGATGATTAGCATCCATTTTGTACGAGTATTATAATGGAACTGCTCCATAGTGATAATTTCTAATGTTGTATACAATGTGGATGCTCATATTGTCCATTAATAATTCATTTCACTAATTTACCACACAAATGTCCAGAAGCATTTCTTTTTTTTTTTTTCCTCTCTGAATGGGAACATCTGCAGTGAAAAACAAAGCATGCCCACTTTCATCAGCTGTCATCGTTTTAAATGAGGTGCCAGGAACCATATTTATCTAAACGTAAAGTTTAAATGGAAAACGAACGAACAAACAAACAAACAAACAAATAAAGTGATTTAAAGTAAGCAAGCACTGGAAAAGAAAAAAAAAGTAAAAAGTTGTAAATGATGTTCCTAATCAGAAGTACAGGATCTATACCAAAGATGCTCAGAACAAGTACTACAAGTCTGACACTTGATGTGTCCTGACATGCCATGTATAAAAAAGGAAAAAAAAACATTTGATAAAATGTTAAATAAATAAATTAGGACCAGCTTAATATCTCTTATTTAAGTTCACTTAATATCTAAATTAGGCATTGAACTCTATTTTACAATAAATTGGATTTTTCTCATTGTACTATAAATGTCACTGAACTAAAACTTTTAAAATAAAACCCATTATTTAATCACATTACTGTCATGTTTTCTATATACCATATTTTTCGGACTATAAGCCGCCACTTTTCCCCCACGTTTTGAACCCTGCGGGTTAAACAACGAAGCGGCTTATTTTTATGAATTTTTCCTGGGTTTTTCCCGGTTTCACAAACTACAAGCTAAATAAACTGAACCCCATAACATTAGACCAATGACATTTCCGAACGGAAACGAAAAAACGCACCCCACCTGTGTTCTGAGCTGCACGGCTTCGGGAGAAAAAAATTCCATCGGGTGATTTTTAAATGAACAACGATGCCAAAACATCAAAACTCCCGAGAGAAATATTTGTGAAAGGAAGGAGGAAGACAGTGAACAATGACTTTCTTGGTAGGCTACTGTTTAGATACAAGCCATTGTAGCACGATAATTCTGGGTCATGGGATCGCTCGCTAACTCCAGCTGCAACAGAAATTATATAAGCACAGACAGGTTTCCAAAACTTGTGCTTTTTTATTTTTCTTGGCAACAGCGTTACAGGTTAGTCAAAGAAACTTGGAAATAAGCATAAGAAAATAATAAGGACATAATCCTCAGTCTTGAACACGTGCAGTAATACCAGAAAAATGCAGTGGCAGGCTATTCCCAAAATACCGCTATGCTCCTAAAGGAAGTGCAACATATTTCACCCGTTACACTGTGTGTAATGTGTCTTTCGTTAAAGCCTGTGTAAAGTACATCAGTGTAGACACCTGCGGCTTATAGACAGGTGCGGCTTATTTATGTTAAAAATAAAAATATTTGTAAAATTCAGTGGGTGCGGCTTATATATGGGTTTTTGTTTTTGAAATATTGTTAAATGATAAATTAGACCCATGAAAACATTTCTTTTCAGTCCAAGTTTGCATTTTGGCACCTCTGCCCTATTTCCTGTTTGTTACAGTTTTTTGGGTATGTGTTTTTTTTTACATGTGGCTTTCAGTGATATATTCATGTCCAGATTATGTATGAACTCCCCGGCTTCTTCTTTTATTCTGCCTTTAAAAGTCTTTTAAAATGAATACACCTCCGACAAGACTAATTTAAACAAGCACACATTCAATCTTTCCTATATCTGTGTGTGTGTGTGTGTGTGTGTGTGTGTGTGTGTGTGTGTGTGTGTGTGTGTGTGTGTGTGTGTGTGTGTGTGTGGGTGTGTGTCTCGCCCCCACACACATCTGTCCCTTTGGGCATGTTTGAAAGCCTGATGTTGATTAGCATGGCTTTGAATAACTGACCGTAGGTCTGCTTGATTAAACACCTGCAGCCTTGGCCTCATCACTTCACAGAGATTTGTCGCACACAACTCTCATTTCCACGTGAAAGCAAGAGGTTCACATGTAAGGCCTATTTTTATAACGTATGCCTGCACCTGCAGTCTGGATCACACGCTAATTAGGAAGTTTATATCAAAATTTCAAAACTATGAGCAAGCAAAGAAGAAATATTCTCCGAAATGTATATATTTTTGGATTTTCTTGGTTTCTAAGCAACAGTATGGGGCAGTTTGTACCAATTATTATTAAATGTATTTGTAATTCATATTATGTTTATCATACAACATAAATATTTAAACCATGGTTGCAATTAAACACAATTACAATAACATACAGTGTTAGGGAGCTGTTGTAAACGTTTCCTAATGTCCTCTTTGAGCTGTGATGTGATCTACGATGTCCATGGTGTCCAAGCTGATCAGGAAAGAAGTGTGGGAGTGGGACATACAATTACAAGTCAAGAAACAAACAATATATATTCTGGACATAACCTGAGCAAAAACTATTCCTTATATGGTAATAAGACTTGCAACCAGAGATATGTGAGCCCAGACAAGAACATTCTGTATACCATGTACTTAAACTGTAAAAACCCTTTGGCATTGCACAGACACCACAGGGATGTGTGTTAAGTCCATCTTAATTTTAACAGAATTATAACTAAAAATTTATTTTTTCCGGTGTTACAGTTTTGTTACAGTTTCACAAGTGCATCAAGTGATAAACAGAGTCATCTCAAGTCTCTCATTGTAACTTTTCTTTTCTTTTCAATTGACCTGGACTGCATGACTGACTACAGTTAACAGCTGAGCCATTATTCCAACCCTGTCTGGGAATGAAAGGTATTAACACTGATTGAAAAACAAAATTGCACCCGCATTACCTGGAGTAGTGAATGAGCGCTGTGTTAAATTGTTAGGAAGTAACTGCGCCAATATCGGGTGGGTGATTCCACAATGGAGCAACCTCTAGAATGCAAAATAAAATCGAAATTGACCTAATGTGGCTCAGTGTGGACAGGTATTTCAGAATTACTTCAAAATATAAGTTGAAATCTTTAGGTGGCCTAGAATTTTAATATTCGATTTTGTTACAATTACAGAAACAATTCTAAAATGATTCTCACTGCATATTGATGCATATTAATTCATGACAACTCTACACTTTTTAAGCAAACGTGAAACACTTTGCTTTGGCTCAAAATCCTTTGAGATAAAACTTAAACTTGACCCAGTTATCCACTTTGCCCTTTGAGTTATTTTTGAGCTAGCTTAGCAATTTTGTAACACACAGCATGCTAGCTAGCCTATGCCCTTATACGTATTTTACCACAGGATTTGTGTAGACTCGTATTTAAATATACAGTATTCAAAATGTACACTTATTTAATTCCTTAATTATTTATTATGTATTTGATTACCTCCTTAATATCTTTAATGTTGTTGAATTCAAGTCTAGGAAGAAACGTTTTCCTTTGTGTTTCCAGCCTAAAAATATCTTACTGTTATCTAAAGTTCAATATAGCCCTACTAAACCTTGGAAAAGATCCTCTCCAGATAATGCAAGTCCTTAGAGGTTAAATCAGCAAAGTGATACAGGGATTCTGTCTAATAAATTTCCCGTGCCCTTTCATTCTTCAAAGTTGGCTTGACGGGGTTGTGTCGGGTTAAGATTAGCTCTGATATCCTAACAAAAACTCTGTTGTTCTTTTACAAAAGCTGCAGGTAGAACATCCTTGGGATTCTCCACATGTCCCATGTTGTTTGATTGCTTTATATATCATTAAATAGTCTGAATCTATTTCTTTTTCATACCAAGAATTATTGATTACCTACTACCACAGAATTCAACACTTACAAGCTCTGAAGTGCATTTTCTTTGCCTTGCATATATTTATATATTAATGAAAGCAAGGAACGTCCCATGGACATCAGCCAAACCTCAGGACAGACTGTTCCTAAAAAATGTTAATTTGGAATAAAATATTTTTTTGTTTAGCACAGTTTGTTTTTGTGGAATAAAACGTCTTCTCTATGTCCATATGGGATTACACTTGTTTTTTCCTCCCTCCTTTCTCCAAAAAACTCATCCTTTTAGGTGGATTGGATTCTATAAAAATCCACCATACATGTGAATACCTGTGTGTAAGGGCATCTCAATAAATTGTAACCAATGTTCCCAGGACTAGGTTCAGATTAGATCATGATCCTGAAGTTATTTCTAATGCTAAAATAATTTCGATTTTCTTCATTTTTAACGCAGAGTTCTATATTTCTACAAATCTCCCTTGTGACAAGGTCCATTGTTAAAAATGTGGAATTTAGACCACAGCTGGAAATGAATCAAATCAATCTATAACATCTAGAAATCGATTTGCCTCTATGACTTGCCTCTTTTTATTTTTCAAACAGCAGCAATACAAAACATCTAAACTCACCTTTATTTATTAAAACACATTGTGTCATAAATAATTCATACAAAATTGTCATTCATTCGCCTGAAAAATATTGCAGATGATTTCTCAGAATGCTAATTGTTGTTAAAAACTATGTTTACTAAAAAACATACTAGCCCTTTTAAACTAACAGCACCTACTGCCATTATAACACATTCATAAGTATTGCATATTATATAAAGCAACAATGCAGAAACTGTTCCAAGATCCAAGATTGTATTAAAGGTTTATACAACTTTGTCCTCACATGGATTTAAACAATACAACTATTAATTATCTTACAAAGTGACCATGAAACTTGTCATTTATTCCCATCTTGCAAGTTATTAGATTTAAAAAGGCACAAGGTATTGAACGCTCAGTCCATTTTTTTTATTAAAACGATTATGAAGGCCCTTTCTATTACATCTAATATATCAGCCAATACTTATTAATGTTATCACGGCAATGTCAAGGTAACACCCTTCCAATTTATTGTCCAAGGTGCAAGAAATGTCCAAGCTGTTAAAATCACCACCCACACACCATATATTTTTAGTCCCATTGATGACAGCATATATAAATATATACTTCAATTTAATTGCACCTGTCTTGCAACTTCAACCGAGATGATCCATCCTGAATGAAAGTGACTTTAATTCCTAAGGTAACATGAGGTGTATTTGAAGCGGGTGAACACGTGATTGAAATGGAAACTGACAAAGACAGCTCGGGAAGGTGAAGAAAATCATCAGGCGTTCAAGAGAGCATGAAAAACCGAAGTGTCACCGAGCTGTATCGCTCTGGCAGCGACCTTAATGCCTGCCACCACTGACTTCTCACGCTCAATTCGCATCAGTCAGGACAAAGTTTTCAATTGACCCAACATGGCTGTGTTACAATGCCACACACTCAGGAAACACTATAAAGGTATATATAGCAAGAGTTATCACTTTGGGCCAATGATAATGCTTTTATTGTCATTTCAACCCTGTATAGTTGTGTACACAGTGAAATGAGACAACGTTCCTTTGGTGCTACATAAAACAGCATAAAACAACATAGAGCTACATAATATAAATAGAATACAGAGGAACAACAGAAGGACTAAAGTAAGTGTCCTCATCACATAAAGTGCATCGTGTGCAACCTGGTGTAAACAGTGCAAGACAAGACCGTGCAAAAGACAACACAAGACAGTGTAGGACAAATACACAAAACACTAAATTTTGGTATAATCAATAGTATGAGTACTACATTAAAAGTAATCCCTACAGACAGAAATAATGCTGTTTTACACCCTTCCCAACGGAATACAGCAGCTAGAATCAATACATTTCTGCTAAAACTTCAGCAACACATACAGCTAATACTTTATGAATGACCAGCCAGAGCTCAATGTCAAGGAGAAATACTAGGTACCAGAAGCACTAGAAAAAAATATCTAATCATAGGATCTTTAGCCTTTGCTCAAATTAGCCTTCTAAACCTTTCATGACCTGATAAAAATAAATATTTGCTCCTGGATTGTTTCCTGGACCTCTACAAAATCAGGCTATTAATAATTAACGTAGCGTTCATGAGGAAAAAGTTTATCTTGAATGTAAAGTTGTAATTCATTAGATATAATAGAAGAATCGTTTATAACTATGAAACCAGATAAATTAGCTTTTACCGTCGTCTTGAAGGGAAAGAAACTCTTCGCAGTATAATGGACCAAGTGCACAAGTGTTTTTTTTATTTTTTTATAAGCATAACTTTCTTTCTTTCTTTCTTTCTTTCTTTCTTTCTTTCTTTCTTTCTTTCTTTCTTTCTTTCTTTCTTTCTTTCTTTCTTTCTTTCTCCGATCAGAGGTCGTGAATAGCCAATTTCGACCTCAGGCTGTATGCATGACTTGAGGTCGCAATTCATAATTCCTTACCTCTGACCAGGATAAAACAAATGGAATGCCCTTTCAACTTGGAATTTCTACTCAGGAACCCAGAGTAGTTCCCTGAGGTCAAAACTGAAACCAAAACCAATATGTCTGTCAAAATATGAAGTGTTACACTTAAGATCAATCAACATACATGCATAATTACATTTACAACATTGGCTATGTACATATACATCACTCATTACAGTTAGCAGGCGATTTGGCTGCAAACACTGTTTTTTTCCGCAATTTGGATTGCTGTGATTAAGAAAATGTATGCCATTCCAAATTTTTTACTTCCAAGGTAAGTCAAATGCAGCATTCACAACATTTATTGAATGCAAGTGTGTGTATGCAGCAGCATGTTTGAACAATGCTAGTTTTTTGTTGTTGTTGCCTATACTGTAGATTCTCAGGCATACATTTAGAACTATACCTGCTTTGATTAATGACACTGCTGGATCCAAGATGATTATAATTTGAATATTACATAAGCTAAGAAAGAAGATCCAAGTGTGTAAAGCACAATTTGACACAAAGTGACAAAGAGAACATCAGCCCTCACACTGCTGCCTATGTGGTGTGTGTTAACCTTGAGAAAAAGACTGACAGTGTGTGACTCAACACATCAAAAAGCCTTAATAACCCGCTTCTGTAGCTGCATGAGGTGAAAAACCAGACTTGTTCCTGACTTTTTTGAGACTCTCTATCTGCATGTAATAGCATATATGGCATAACCACTAGGAGCTGTAAAGCAGGTGGTCATTAGAGGTCATCCAGAGTGGCACGGTGGGCGAAGACGACAGCTTTGAATCCATGGCTGTCTGACTGAGCTGATTTGGTGCTCATTAACCAAGAAGAGCTCTGAATATTGAAAACAGGCAAACTCCTGACTAGTCAGCAGAAAACTTCACACAGCTAATGGAACTTTCAGACGTTAATAAAGAAGAGCAATATTAAATTAACCATGCGAAAAATCAAACTTGATGAAACTTTATTGCTTACATTGCCAGTCGAAAGTTTTATTGTTTTTGAGAGACACATGATTTTTCCTATTGTTTCTATGTAACAAACTCAGTGATTTAATGGTATTTTTTATCAAACCTTATGTAGCATGTATCTGAAGTTTCTGTTTATATTTGGAGAACATGCTAAATTTTTATAAGAATTATGTTAAATGCAGGTCAAATAGTAAAATGTAGGTGAAATGACTACTGACCCAACATGGCTACCATTCCATATTTCATCAAAATGCAATTTAAGATGCAGCTAATTGAAAACAATTTCACTATACAACAAGACAATGACCCCAAAGCAGGTATCTAAGCTCTTTATTAACTGTATAAAAAGCAAACAGTTAAACTGGATCACTAGGTCAAAAAGAAATATCCAAATATTTAAAAAGAAAGAAATTAACTCTTCTCTGTTTGGAGAAATGAACAGCGTAGATGCCAAGAGTGTGTTAAGCTGTTATTCATGCTAAAGTGGGAATTCACTGTTTGGTACGTACATCGGGTTTTAAGTCGAGGTTCGGTTCAATTTTGGTACAGATGGGGGAAGAAAAGCAAAACATAAAATTGCGTCATTTTTTATTAACGCAGTTTATTATTATTAACATCGGTTTACATTTTTAAAACATTTTTTAATAAAATGCCTGCTTGGTTAAATAATAAATTAAATAATATTTAATAAAATATATATTTTTTTATTATATTGATTATATAGAGTAATTGATTAAATTGGCACAAATGAAATTGATTAAATAAAATAAATGGAAACATTTAATTCAATAGTTTACATATGTTAGACCCCGATTGGGTAATACAGACACGCATGTAAGTGTGTGTGTGTGTGTGTGTGTGTGTGTGTGTGTGTGTGTGTGTGTGTGTGTGTGCTAGTGCTAGTGCTATGGATTCTTTAGCTTTTTCAAACATGCACAGTGAAACTGCATTTGATCTATTTTCATTTTTTATACCCTTGGAATTATAACCTTGGTATTTTGAAGTTTAATAATAATAATAATCCATTTTTAAAAATGCACTCAAAGTGCCAAAGAGAGACTTAACAAACTTAATACATTGCTGATGGAACTCTGGATTTTAACTATGTTTTAACTATGTTCCATGCATGAAAGAACGAATATGTATATGTACACCCCTAATATATATTATATACATATGTCAAAGTAAATCTTTATACAATTAAATTAACAAAGGAAGATGCATATGCATGTGGGATTTAATGAATTAAATTCAGAATATAAATCATACTCACTAAGACAGAAGAAGGAAACTTGGACCTACAAAGATTCACTATTTGGACTAAGATTAAAATACAACAGGGCATGCTGTTACACCAAAAGGTTTTTTAACTTATTCCAATATTTTATTACCTAAGAAAAATATGACTTTTTATTTATTTTACTAATTAATATTGTGGAACAACCATGTGTCAAGTGTGGGAATAATCGAATTAAAGGGCAATATAATACTATTGAGTATTAACAAAAGCTAAGAATAAAAAAAAGGAAAAAAAAGAGATTGCATGAGTTGATCATCGTCACAAGATCATAGAGAAAAAGTGTGACTAAAAGAGTGCATCGCTTAATGGTCCTATAAAAAAAAAAAAAGATGTATGACTCAAGATATCATTTCCTCTCCGTACTACTGAAACAACAGGAGGTGAAATGCATTAGTTTTTTGTCTAATAGAGAAGTCAGGGTGCTGCTGATTTGTTTGCCAGGTCTTGTGCTTTTGTCTATGTCGTGGCCCTGTGCTTTTGTTTCAGCACTAGACCTGTCCACTGCCATCCTGTCTCATCATTGGTTTATTACCCTAATGTGTTCGGCTGTTTTGTGTTTCACTTTGAGTTATTTCTCTCTATCTACTGTTTCTTTTGTCTTATCTCATAGCAAAAACTCAATGACAGTAATCTTGCGTTTCTGAGCTTTTTTTGCGTGCTATTTCTAGCAGGATGCCCTGGGTTTGACCTCACTGAATTTAGGCTATCCTAGTTTTAATGATGTCTGCCTGTTCTCCTAAGCATTCTATGAGCTTTGTGTATGGCTTCTGTCTTTAAAAAGAAATGATAATAAGAATTTGACCCTTCAATTATAGTGAAGTAAATATTCCGGTTTACGCAATTCTCATTTAAGGGAAACTCTTCACGAAAAAAAGCTGGATTGCACCTTTAAATCATGAGATAGAGCATCCTTGCAAACAGAGGCGCATTTTCTATTAGTCTGCCATTTAACCACCAAAAACGTAGTCACAGCTGCTTAGTGACAAATAGGCTTCAGATAATAGCAATTTATTGAATGTCTCCCAAACACACATACACACAAGCTCATATACTCTCAGCTAGAACACATTCTTCTCATAAAGAAGGTGCAGAGCTCTGGGGTACAAGTGCCAAGAGGGATACGTGCACCTTGGGGGGAGGTCGACCTGAGAAAAACAAACCTACTGGTGAGACGAAAAACAGAGACAAGAGTTTTTCATTACATAGCAAAGGGAGAGAAAAGTGACGGGGAGTTTGTGTGTGTGTGTGTGTGTGTGTGTGTGTGTGTGTGTGTGTGTGTGTGTGTGTGCGCACACTCCACTCCACACGACTTCATCGCACTGCTGGGCTCATCTGTTGCGTCCCCATTGTTGAGCTCCAGATTTTAATGTGATGCAACAATCCTTGCTTCTGGGACACCCGAGGGCACAAATGAATCATTAAGCCCACGCATTCGCGCACATACACTTATTGTATCCACTCACGCACATACACACACACACACACACACACACACACGTACTGCACAGTCTTTGTACGCACACAATCACTGACACACTCATATTTCGGTGCTGAAGATGTTCTGGCACACACGCTCAGAGACATCTACTTGAGAGACAGCCCAGTGCTCATGTGGACACGAGGGTGCAGCTCTGCGAGCTTGTGTGTACCGATCCCTCCGGAGGAGCCCGTCACGGCGCCACGCTGAGGATGCGTCTAGGAGCATGAGCGCCGTCGGCAAGGAGCATGACATGGTGTGTGAGAAGGCAGTGGCCCTTCTAACTGACCTCTGCATGCACGAGAGCCCCCTGTTAGAGCACAAGACCTGCGAGGAGTTCCTCTACCTCATCAACAACCAGGACTACAGCCTAAACCAACCCGGTAAAGTGCCTTTATTATTCAACTCTATTTTTTTCACTAAGCACATATTCATTGAGAAACACTTTTTTATCTCACATGGATGCAGGATGTATAAATTACACATGCCAAATAATTCTCTTTTATCTCAACATTATGTCAAATTTGGGGAGCTGCCAAACATGCTGTTCTGTAGACACTTAGTGTTTCAGTCTGTGCGGGACAAGTACCGAAACGGCACTTTTGTAATGGCTGCATTTGTGGTCATTATACCCTGTACACATTGTGTCTCTATACACATTACTATGTCGGTATGATTTCTAACATCTATTCATATAATACGCTGTAACCTCAAGGCATTAAAGGCTACCAACAGAAGCCCAGTGCTCTGAATTCCACCATTCAATGGCAGTAATTTGCAATAAGCAAACATCTAAATGTGGAGTCACTCATCCACTTTAAAAGCTTTATTCTTGTAAGGATCATGGTGGATCTACAGCGTTTCTTTGGAAGTCTGGGTGCAAAGCAGGAATACAGCCTGGACGGGACACCGGGCTCTTGTGGGACACTGAGGAGACACGTTTTCAGGAAGGTGAGATGGAGGTGGCTCAATGAGAACCTTTAAAACTCCACCTAAAATCTAACGCTTCAAGTTAATGGTATGAAAAGGTATAATTAGGAATTTATTGCATTATTACATTACAAATATTTTTGCAGCCTTACTATAAACTTCAATGGTAGCTTCTTCTTAAAACCTTTCTATAGGGAAGCCATCTCTTCTATGGATCTAGATAGATCCTTTATTGTATTGGTAACCAGGCTGAACATTGTCCTGACTGGATGTAAAACCATAGCAGAGCAGATCCTTAGTTGTGGCTTATCCAATCATATGCATTTTTAAAAATGATTATTCAGACTGCATATTAGAATGAGAAAAGTTTTTTGCTAGCTTTTGGAAATTTTGACAATTACATTTACCCTCTCTGTTCTAATGTCCTGGATGGAACCTTCTTTTTTCCCTAATAAATGTATACAGGTAGTCCCTAATTTACGATGGAGATGCATTCCGATGACTTGGAAATATTGTAAGCCGAGACATGGCCAAGCTTACCCAGGAGTCTTAAAGAATGGTGATCAGTAGGGGGCAGTATACTGTAATAAGTTATTAATTTAACAAATTACAGTGCATAATTTAACAAAACAGAGCAATTAACATTACCTTATGTGTAAATGAGTGCCGGGTCACTAGTAGAGGGCGGAGCATCTGCTGGTGCGTTTGCCTGTCGCACGAAATTTTAACTACTTTTACAATGTTGCCGTATCACTATCGTTAGCGTAAGATCGGAAAATAGTAACTCGGGGACTACCTGTATTTAAATATGATCTGACTCGAAGTTAGTTATAAAGAACAAGAAAGTTTGTGTTGCATTTTTTATTAATACACTGGTAAGCAGGGTTGCCAGAGTTGTGCTTTTTTAAAAACAAACCAAAAAAAAAAAAACCCAAACAAACCCCAATCAGATTGCTAATTGTGTTCAAATTGGACTGGAACAAGTCCAACTCTTGCGTTATGCACCTGCAACCTTGTCCCTGTACACTTTTACTCGAAAGTGGACTGGAACAAGTCTAGAATTGGATCAAATCCAAATGTAGTAAAAAAGTGTACGGGAACAAGGTCGCAGGTGTAAAAAAAACATCTAATAGATCAAACCAATTTCGCCAAACGAAGGGAAAGTGAGAACTATATAGTGCAAGATTGAGAGAGGGAAAGAGGGATAATGGAGTGGATAAAGGATCTCCTAGGTGATGATAAAGACGGAATATTGCAGACATGGGTGGGCACCATGGTGACCCTGTTGTCCAAGCAAAGAATGAACGTTGTGGCTGTTCAGATGTAATCTTCTCCGACCTTCAAGAATGGTGCTATTTCATGCAAGCTGGATATTAAGATAAGATTTTTTTTTTTGTAGGTAAACAAAAAACTCACACTTATGGTCTATTTATGTGACTCAGGAAGATGACTGTGTTATTCAAAGAGCATACCGTGGATCGCAGTGGTTTAGCACATTTTATCCTGCAGTCCTGAAATTTTCAACTGCTTTGGGCAGTGTTACTGCGTGACTAACTGTCTGTGTCAGCTGTGTCCAAAATTTGATGAAAATGCCTTGTGAGGCAGAGGCTAAACCCACTTCTGACAGATCCGAGCTTCTTTCGCCTCCCTGCCACACAGGAAGCAGCTGCTGTATTCCTGTGCACTATGGGGAAGGGATATACTTGTACTAAACTACAACTTCTTAAATATTAAATAATGTTAATATTAGGAGGATTGCTATGGGGTAGCGTGGTGTTAATGCCCTAATCTAGAGCAGCTATTTTGGATTATTTATTGTGACCATTCTGTTGGCCGAGTTGTGGTCAGACGTTACTTTCCACCTTTGTGGAAACTTTAATGAGTTTTTATATCCTAAGGCCAGAACAGTATAGAATACAACTGACGTTGAGCTGTATATGGTAGAGAGCACACAGTAAATTCATAGCAATTATAGAATTTTTGGAGTTTGGCGTTTGTGTGTAGCATACCAAATGTATTTTCTGGGATTTTTCTAAGATAATGCCTTTATTCTCATGGAGGTGTGCCTAAAAAAGAAAATGTGACTTTTACTTATGAAGAATAAATACGTAGCTCTGACTAAAGCTAATATTCCGAAAGTATTGGCACTGTGTACCAACTAAAGGGGGTAATACAATGCCACTAAATGTACAAGCCTGTATAATATCTGTGTTACTACACTGGATGATATTTTCTTTTACAAATCCAATATGAATCACACCACGATGCCTCCGAGGACTGTTTTAAAAAAAAAAAAAAAATAACAGAGAGAGGTAGAAATGCCAACACTGTCAGCATAAGGTGTGAATTCTGGCTCTGGCAGTTCCTCAATCTCAGCTACATCACTCAAGTTCCTAATTGGTCTCAGCAAACAATGTGAATAAGACTTGCAGTTCCATTCATGCAATTCTGTTATTATATATTTTTTTTGCATGTACCAGTCTGTCATATTTTGTTCCAGTTTCCCAAAATATAAGTTAATAGCTACATCATCATCATGAACATTGTCTTCATTTGAGCTTCTTATCCGAGTACATGATCGTCCCCAAATCTGCTGTTTAACATCTACATGCAACCAAATGCCATGTAATCCAATCTGACAAGCTTTAAAAAAAAAAGGGAAAAAAAGCCTAGCTGTATTGTTTTGTCTGCAAATGTGTTCATGTGCACATCATTTGAACAATGCTTCGTTTGAAAGCAAACGCCCTTATCCAGAAAGACCTACAATTATCTCATTAAAGCAACTGAACATTTGAGTGGTAAAGACCTTGCTCAAGGACCCAAAAGTGGCAGCTTGATGATGCTGGAATTTGAGCTCAACAATTACGACGCAAAATGCCTTTAACCACTCAGTTACAAATATTCACACTTGGTTAAACACACTGGATATATAGTAGGTCAGCTATAGTCATGCTAAACCAGGTTTTTTTTTATAACACTATCATGAGCGATTAAAAGAAAAGAACATGCTTGGACAAAAAACCAAGTGTGTCACTCCAAAATAGACATGGGTCTGAGCGTCTGTGTTTTGCAGGAGAGATTTACTACATATAAGCAGATTGCTAGCAGTCAGATCCTGTAAGAAATGTCATAGCACTCAAGCAGCCAAAAGAACCGTGCGGGGAAGCGGATGATTTGGTGAAAACAAGAAAAATACAAGTTACAAAGTGCCATCTGGCTCCATTTATGTACAATTCTTTTTGATAATGTACTGTTTCATTTAATGGTTAAAATTGCAGTGCTTTCTAGGGGTTATTTCTAACACCAGGGCCGAACCTAGAAACACCAAATAACCAGTGTTATGCTAACAGACTGTCATTTCTCTCAGCCAAAAATGACACAGAGTTCTATGCTGTCTTTTTCTTGCAACAGCTGGTAATAGTAAAATCCTGGGTTTCAAAACCAAGACTTGAACATGACTTTGAAAAATGCGAACGCAGTTTTCAACATGAAATCTCTAGGTTCTCAAACTGAACTGTCAATCATCTCAAGAGACATGTAAAGCTTGTAGAGTGAAAAGCGCTTAACCGGATGAAGCTCCTTTCTGACTGTGTAGCAGAGCAAACCTCACAACACTGCTGCGAATGATTTATCAGGATTGACAAACCCGCCCATTTATAGTCTGCAGATGTCTACAAACGATTCACTTGCAACAAAGATGTAACATCCCTTTCCTCCATAAACCAGCAAGATCTTTTTCAGATGCTCAACCCAGACAGAAAAGCTCTAATCTTGTTGAAAAAACCCCATGAAACCCCAATGTGATTGGTGGCTAATTGCAGGTGCAGTGCACCGTTGCAACAGCTGTCTTTTATTAGTCTATATCTCATGCTTAATGCCTTGCATTAGATTTTAATACGACCACATTTTTCTGGACATTAGCAACCATAGACCATTCATTAGGTTCTTGCTGCTTTGCATAAAACTGGATAACAACTGGACAGCAGGCAGCTGTGCACTGCAGGAAAAAACATCAAAAGCAGAACAAGGAGAACATCAAATAAATCATGCTCCTCTCCCTGTCCAAAATAGACAATACGCTATGTGTAACCCGTGCTCGGTGCTTTCTTCTTCACCAGTAAGCCTGCGGCCAGCCTGCACGCTAACACACAACTGGTCCTCACAGTGGTGACGGCAAACCCAATGCAGCAGCGGCTAATTTGCATGATTATTACGTGTCTTTGTGACACCAGTGTAATTGTTACTGTGGTTTTCCTAGGAGAACAAGGCGTGTTGTCAGGAGACAGATGCCCGAGAACCAATTTGAACGTTTTAAGTACATGCTATGCTTGATCGAGAACATGTTAGCCGACTCACTGATCTGATACTGGAGCATGCAAGTATGCTGCACACATACAAATGGCTGAACTGGCCCACCTCCGAAAGCCTTAATCCTTGAGAAGAGTCTTGTACACAAGAGTAGTGTAATGCAGTGTGCAGAGGTGTACAAATGGGGTCATTCCACCATGTGAACAAAGGGCACAAATAATAACCTTCAAAATAGAACAAATCTTTTATGGAAATTAGCAAAAAACAGTCAGAATGGGGAAAAAACTGGTTCTTTAGGTGACCATGGCATGGCTTTTGGTGCTAGACAACGATTCGGATTGTACACAAATAAGCACTGTTTCTAGTCATGATTAGCAGAAAAGCATGTCGGAAAGCACAGCTTTAGGCAGATACACTACAACAGCAGAAGACCATGCCGGCTTCTATAGGTGGAAAGCGTAAAAAAACTTTTACTCAAATAAAATAACTGTTACTTCAATAAAAGTACGAGTTACCGTTCTAAAAATCTACTAAAGTAAGAGTAAAAATTAGCTCATTTGAAATTTACTCAGAGTAAAATTTACAGAGTTCGTTTTTTTAACAGCGAAGAGTGGGCTGGAGGATTCTAGTGTAGTTCCAAAAGGACATGGAGATATACATCTGAAACTAGTTGTTTTTGATTTAATGAACACCTTTACAAATTAAAGTGCAATAACAAAAAACACTGCGGTAATATGGGTTATGCACTGTTACATTGTTATTTATATGAGATAATGAGAGAAACCGCATTACCGCGGTTTCTCTCACCTCTGCCGGATTCTCTGCCGGATCATTTTAAACGTTCAGGTTGGTGCTGGTGGTGTAACAGTATATGGTATGTTTTCTTTGGCCCCCTTAATGCCAATCAAGCATCAAATGCATGCCACAGTCTATCTGACCACTCACATTCCATTATAATGGATATTTTCAGTATGATAATGCACCATTCCACAAACCAAATGTTCAAAAATGGTTCCTTCAGGGTACTTCAGGGCCTCCTTAGTCACCAGATCTAAAACCAATGTGAATCCAACGGGATGTAGAAGAACACATGATTCATAGCTAGATAGTTCAGCTGACAAATATGCAGCAATGTAACTATTCAAGAGTAGGGGTAGTAAATAAGAGCCTGGTTAAGAGCCTGGTAATGTAGGTGGTTGTACACCATCAAACGTTGTAGCAAACATTGCATCTTGCCACACAATCACACAAAAAAATTTGACATGAGAATTTTTTTCTGCAGTCTAATTTTGACGATCCGATCTCACGGCCATCTCTACTCTATTTCACATTCAGTTTCATCAGTACCTCCCACCTCCCTTGTTAAAAATCGCAAGGTCATTTCTTGCTAGATTGGTGCTGTAATGAATGACAATATGCTTCCATGAATAGATTATAATGTCTGTCTGTGAGTGAACCTAGTGTCAGAGCTAGCTTTCTATATCGAGAGCTCTACTGGTGCGTTTTACTTTTATTGGTTTCTTAGAGAGCACCAGACCAAACCAATATAAAAAACCCTTCAGCATGCTAGGTCTGTGTACCTTCTGGTCATTCCATTTTTATCTAAGAAAGACAATTTAAAATATATTTCAGAACCAAACTATATAAAAAAAAACAAGTTTTCCTGTTTGTTTGTGGAGGCATGGAAAAAAAAGAGGGATTTGGGAAAGGGAACTTAAACAGAAAAGTGCAAGAGGCTAGCAGTTTTAAATCAGAAGTGGGCGGAGCTTATATAGTCTATACAAGTAGTTGCATTACCTGATATGTGTAATTTTCTTTCATTAGTTGTGAGTCTATTAGTAGATTATAGATTAGTGATTAGATTAGATTAGTGTCTATTTTACAAAGATTTTTATCGTATTGATTTAAAGAAAATCGTTGTATATAAGGTCACTTATTTGACCTGGTCATGGACTACACACAAACATATGCACATGGGCCATCAACCAAAATCTTCATAATAATAGAAATACAATTCTTCCCCATATATACCGAGTGACAGGTGTAGTGTGAGTTGGCCAAACATTACATTTTTATCCAAAAAAGAACTGTTTGATAGAGAGGTAATTGGGTTTGGGTAGTTCTGAAGATTCCAATGTTAAACATAGTAACTAGGCAAAGGAAATGTTTTCTGACTCAGAAACTAATGTCTCTTAATATCCTAACTTATTATCTTTATTAGAAAAGAGAAGCATTTGAATGCAGATCTCAGTGATTAGATTTCTATGTAACTAAGTCTAAAGAAAATCGATTTAATTTGTATTTTTTGCAGGTGCGTGCCTATTTATTTCCTAGAGGGTTAGAGTGTAGTATCTATAAATAGTTTGCCAATAAAACTGTTAACAGTGTTGAGCTACGAATTCAGATCATGTCCACCTCACACATCGGAATGGAGAAGAAAGTGAATGTGGTTTTGGTTGCCAGACTGGGATTGGAGTATTTTTAAGAATTTCTTTTTTTTAAGATATATATATATATATATATATATATATATATATATATATATATATATATATATATATATATATATATATATAGTGCATGGCTGTCTACCTCCGCAGACATAAATGTAACAAGCAAAAATCACATTGTCACAGTCACACTTTATTTATTGCAGTGCTATCGCCATTATTTTGTGTTTTTGGCTCAGTCTTATCAAGAGGTATCTACACTTATTACATAGCCTAAGTGTTCTGAAAGCAGTTCACCTTACAGCACTTCTCCCTCAACTTTCTCCCTCCCTTTACCGACACGCCAGCTGATGAAGGTCCTGCTGTGGCAGAAAACGTCTTATTTTGAAACATTTTGCAGCGTCTGTCTGAAGGGCCTGTTAAATTTTTTCGCACAATTTTTCTGCATCTCTCTCTGACTATTGACAGATACAGTACACACTGATGCTGCATGCTCGCACAGAGAGCCCAATACAAGACATTGGGTAAGCCCAATATCAATTACGAAAAGAACCAATGGGCTACTGATTATATGTCTCATGGGGTGGTCTGACTGACTTTTTTGACAAATGCATTATACTGCTGCAAAGATCCCAGTGCCATCAACCAATTAAGCAGAAAAAAATAGCCTGTTAAGAGTTTTATCAGCAGATCAGATAAAAACAGTATGAGATGTACAGTATCTGACCAAAAAGTACGTCGGCCCAGCAGGAAAATTCCCTGTCTGACTAATGGTCAGTCCACCCCTGCTTACACAGAAAACAGTTTGATTGTTGATTAAAGAGGTCAGCGGAGAATCCCCAAGTTTGAGCGGACAGAATCCAAGCCATTGCGAGCAGAAAAGTATGTCAGAAAACCCAACAATTTTATAATTTAGGAGGAAATTCTTGAAATGGATTGCCAACAAAACTGTTAATGTTAAGCGATGAATGAAATATTTTCAATAGCAAAAAAAGAATAATATGGAGCAAAGTATTGCCTGCTTATTGCACCTAAAAGCAGCTGCATAGAAAAAAATTCAGCTCAAGTGAAAATCAATTCTAGTGGGTTTTTCACGCTGCATAATAGCTTGACAACTCGTCATTGATAGGCTATATGAATCTAAAGTCTGCGACTGAGCGATCCAAACCATCCTGAACATCGCTTCTGAGTGAACCATTCTCATTCATTTTTTTGATCACCGTTCCAGAAATATTGAGTTAAAAAACGA